>NC_133432.1:44839660-44952734 GCF_011762505.2 Arvicanthis niloticus
CCAAAACTACATCCTCACCACTTTACATCATAGAGAAAGCCTACCCACTGTCAACCACAAGACATTCTCCCAACTATCCACACAGTGATGTCCTTCTAACTGTCAACTACAGGAAAGTTTTCCCCACCATTTACCAAACGTACATCCTCCCTGTTGTCCACCAGAGGGACGTCTTCCCCACTGTCAACCACAGGGAAGTCATCCCCACCGTCCACCAAATAGACATCCTTTCCACTGCCCACCAGAGAAACATCTTCCCCACTGTCCTCCACAGGAACATCCTTCTCACTGTCCACCACAAGGATGTCCTCCTTATTGTCCAGCACAGTGACATCCTCTCCTTCGACCACTACCATGACATCCTACAAACTGTCCACCACAGAGAAGTCCTCCCCACTGTTCACCACAGGGAATTGCTCCACACTGTCTAACACAGGGATATATTCTGCATTGTAAACCACAAGGATGTCCTCCCTATTTTCCACCTCAAATATATCCTCCTCACTGTTCTTTACAGGAATATCCATCTCACTGTAGCTGCAGAGATGTCTTACCCACTGTCCACCAAAGGTATTTCATGACCACAGAACACCACAGTGAAGTCTTCCTCACTGTCCACCACAGGGACGTCCTCCTCAATGACCACCAAAGAGTAGTTTTCTCCAATGTCCACCAAAGTGATGTTTTCCCCACTGTCCTCCTCACTGTCCCCCACAGTGATGTCCTCCCCACTGTCCACCACAGAGACTTGCTCCTCACTGTCTACCATAGGGATGTCCTCCCCACTATCACCACAGGAAAGTCCTCCCCACTGTCCACCACAGGAACGTCCTTTCCACGATCCACCACAAGGATGTCCTCCCCACAGTCTAACATTGTGAAATTTTTCCCACTGTCCACTACAAAGATGTCCTTCCCACTGTCCACAACAAATATGTCCTTCTCACTGTCAACCACATGGAAGTCCTCTGCACTGTCCATCACAGGAACAACCATCCCACTGTCCACCAGAGAAACATCCTAACCAATGTCCACCACAAAGAACGTCCTTTACACTGTCCATCTCAGGGGAATCCTCTCAACTGTCTACCACAGAGATGTCCTATTCACTGTCCACCACAGGGATTTTTTCCCACTTCACGAAAGGGACTTCCTCCCCACTGTCCATCACAGGGACATCCTCACATTCCTCCACAGGGAAGTCCTCTCCACTGTCCACCACAGGAAAGTCCTTCCCATAGTCCACCACAGAGACATTCTTCCCAATTTCTACCATAGAAACATCCTACTCAGTGATCACCACAGGGACATCTTCCCCACTGTCCACAAAAAGGACATCCTCCTGTGCATCACAGGAACATCTGCTACATGGTCAATTACAAAGATATCCTCCCTACTGTCCACAATATGGAAATCCTTCCTACAGTCCACCACAAAGACATCTTCTACATTGTCCTCCACAGGGATGTCCTTCTCACTGTCAACCAGAGGGATGTCCTCCACACTGTAATCCACAGAGATGTCTTTTCCACTGTCCATCATAGGGATGTCCACCCCACTGTCCACCACAGAGACATACTCACAACTGTCCACAACAGGGAAGTCTTCTCCAGTGTCCACCAAAGAGGCATCCTTCTCACTGTCCACCACATGGCTTTCCTTCCCACTGTCCACTGCAGGGATGTCCTCCCAAATGTCCACAACAGGAATTTCTTCCCAAATGTCACCACTGAAAATTCCTCCCCATTGTCCACCACAGGAAAGTTTTTACCACTGTCAACCACAGAGACATCCTTTCAACTCTCCAGCACAAGAACATTCCCCCACTGTCCAACACAGGGTCATCCTCCAGTGTACCACAGGTACATCCTCCCCACTGTCCACCACAGTGGCATTCTCCCCACTGATGACCACAGGGACTCCTACCCACTGTATACCAAAAATATGTACTAAGCACTCTCCACCACAGGGATGTCTTCCTCACTGTCCACTACAGGGAACTCATCCTTTGCACCACAGGAATGTCCTTTCCACTGTACACCACAGGGGCATACATCCCACTGACCACCACAGGGACTTCCTCCACACTGTCCACCACAGATATGTCTTCCCCATGGTCCAACACTAGGATATCCTCTCCACTGTCCAACAAATGGATGTCCTCATATGCACCACAGATACTTCCTCCCAACTGTCCACCACAGAGATGTCCCCCTCACTGTCCACCACAGAGATGTCCACCCCACTGTCCACCACAGGGATGCCCTCTTGTGCACCAATGGGATGCCTGTCTCACTGTCAACCACAGAAAATTCGTTTCCACTGTTCACCACAAAGATGTCCTTCCCACTGTCCATTACTAAATGTCCTCCCCACTGTCCACCAGAGTGACATCCTTTCCACTGTTTACCACAGGGATATTATTCTCACTGTCCATCTCAGGGACATCTTCCCCACTGTCCACCACAGGTACATCCTTCAGTGCACCACAGGAATGTGCTCCCCATGGTTCAATACAAGGACGTCCTCCCTACTGTCCACCAAATTGACATCCTCCCCATTGTCCAGCACCAAGATGTCCTCCCCACTGTACAACACAGAAATGTCCTCCTCACTGTCAACCACAGGGAAGTCCTCCACACTATAAAGCACATGGATCTTCTCCCCACTGTCAAACACAGGGATATCCTCCTCACTGTCCACAGCAAGGAAGTTTTTTTCTACTGTACAACACAGGTACATCATCTTCACTGTCCTCCACAAGGTTGTCTTTTTCCCTGTCCACCACAAAAACATCCTCCTCACTGTCCACCACAGAAATGTCCTGCCCACTGTCCACCACAGAGATTGGTTCCCTACTGTCATCACAGCAAAATCCTCCCCACTATTCACCACAGGGACGTCCTCCTCACTGTCCAACACAGGACATCATCTCAGAAGTCTACCACAGGGACGACCTCATATGCACCACAGGAACTTCTACCCAACATTTCACAACAAGGATGTATACTTCACTGTCCACTAGAGTGAAATCCTCCCCAGTGTCCACCACAAAGAAGTCCTCCCCACTGTCCACCACAGAAATGTTCACCTCACTGTCAATCACATGGAAGTCCTGCCCACGGAAATCCTCCTGTGCACCTCCTGTGCAGTCATCCCACTGTACACCACAGTAAAATTTTCTCCACTGTCCAATATATGTATGTTCTCCCCACTCTCTACCACAGGGACATCCTCCTCACTGTCAACCACATGCATGTCCTGCCCTCTGTCAACAATAAGACGTTCTCCTCACTGTCCTTCACAGTCAAGTCTTTTCCACTTTATATCACAGGGAAATCCTCTCCCACTGTCCATCACAGGGTCATCCTCTCTATTGTCCATTAAAGAGATGTCCTCCTCATTTTCCACTACAGGGATGTTTTGTTCACTGTCACCACAGTGTTGTCCTCTTCACTGTCCACCACAGAAACACCCTCCCCACTGTTCATCAAAGGGATGTTCCAAATACTGTCCACCACAGGGACATTCTCTTGTGTACCACAGGGACGTCTTCACCACTGTCCACCACAGAGGCATTCTCCCAACTGAACACCACAGAAACATCCAGCACACTGTCCACCACAGGGATTTCCTTTCCACTCTCCACCTCTGGAACATCCTCCCCACGGTCCACCAAAAAGATGTATTCCTGTGCACCAGAAGTATGCCTTCCCCGCTGTCCACCACAGTGATGTCCTCCCCACTGTTCAACACAGGGACATCCTCCCCACTTTCCACCACAAGGATGTCCTCTTGTGCAACACAGGGACTTCCTCCACAGGAGTGTCCTCCTTATTGACCACCACAGAGACGTCCTTCACACCATCCACAGAGGTGTGCTACCCACTGTCCACCACAGGAACGTCCTCACCACCGTTTAAAACAAGGACGTCTTTTTGTGTACCACAGGGACGTAATCTCCACAGTCCACCAAAGAGAAGTCCTTCCCACTGTCTACCACATAGATGTCCTTTTCATTGTCCAGCATAGTGATGTAATCTCTACACTGCCCACTACAGGGATGTCCTCCCAACTGACCACAACAGTGATATCCTGCTCACTGTCCAGCAAAGAAACATTCTCCACACTGTCTACCATAGGGATGTCCTTCATTGTACCACAGAAACATCCTCAGCACTGTTCACCACAGGGGCATCCTCCCTAATGACCACCGTAGGGACATCCTCCACACTGTCCACCACAAAGATATCTTCCCCACTGCCTACCACAGTGACATCCTTCTGACTGTCAACCAAAAAGACCTACACCTCACTGTCCACTACATGGATGTCCTTTCCACTGTCCACCACAGGCATATCCTCCTCACTGTCCACCACAATAAAATTTTTTTTTGCACCACAGCGACATCCTCCCCACTGTCCACAACAGTGAAGTCCTCCTCACTGTCCACCACATGGAAGTCCTCCTGTGCACCACAGGAACATTCTCCTCATTGTCCACCACAGGGGCAACCACCCCATTGACTACCACAAGCACATCCTCTACACTGTCCTCCACAGAGATATCCTTCCAGTTCTCCACCACAGGGACATCCTCTCAAATATCCACCAAAGGGACATTCTCCCCATTGACCACAACAAGGTCATTATCAACACTGTCCACCAAAGAGATGTCCTACACATTGTCCACCATAGGCACATTCTCCCCACTGTCCACCACAGGGACATCCTCCCATCTGTCCACCAAAAATACATCCTTCTGTGTACCACAAGACATGTTTTCCAAGTCCACTACAGGGATATGCTCCCCTCTGGCCACTACAGGAACATCCTCCTGTGCACCACAGGGACTTATTTCCAACTGTCTACAACATAAATGTTCTCCCCACTGTCCACCACAAGGACCTCATTTTACTGTCCACCACAGGGACATCTTCCCCACTGTCCACCATAAAGACATCCTCCTGTTCACCAAGGAATGTCCTCCCCACTGCCCAGCAATAAGATGTTCTCCCCACTGTCCACCACAGTGAACTTCTCCTCACTGCCTACCACAGGGACGTCCTACTCACTGTCCACCAGAGGGACCTCTTCCCCATTGTCCACCACAGGGATATCCTCACCACTGTCTACCACCTGGATGTCCTCCTAATTTTCCACCACAAATAAGTTATCCTTTCCACCACAGAGATGTCCTACTTACTGTACACCAGAAGGATGTCCTCTTGTGCACCATAGGGATGTCCTCCCCAATGCCCACCAAAGAGATGTCTTTTCAACTGTCCACCACAGGTATGTTCTCCTGACTGTCCACCACAGGGATGTCCTCCCCACTGTCCACCACTAAAATGACCTCATATCTACCACAGGGATATCCTCCTCACTGTCCAACACAAAGAAATCCTCTTTTGCACCACAGAGACATCCTCCCTACTGTCCACCAGAGGGACGTCTTCTAGTGCAACACAGGGATGTCCTCCCTAATGTCCACTGAAGAGTTGCCCTCCCCACTGTCTACCACAAAGATGTTCTCCAGACTGTCCACCATAGGGATGTCCTCCTTACTGTCACCACAGGGATGTCCTCTTCAATGTCGACCACAGATACTTCCTCCTCACTGTCCATCAAAGGGACATTCTCACCACTGTCAACCACAGAGACATTCTCCTGTGTACCACAGAAATCTCCTTACCACTGTTCACCACAGGGACAATCTTGCCACTGACCACCACAGGGACATCATCCACAATGTCCTCCACAGTGATTTCCTCCCCACTGTCCACCACATGGACATCATCCACACTGTCCAACATAGGGATGTCCTCATCTGCACCACAGGGACTTCCTCCCTTCTGTCCACCACAGTGATGTTCTCCCTACTGTTAACCACAGGGATGTCCTCCCCACTGTCCACCACAAGAATGTCCTCCAGGGCACCACAGGGATATCTTTCCTACTTTCCAACAGAATAATGTCCTCCACACTGTCCAAAACAGGGACATCCTTTTATGCACCGCAGGGACATCATCCACACTGTCCACCAGAGGGATGTCCTTCCCACTTCCACCACATAGTCATCCTTTCCACTGTCCACCATAGTGACATCCTCTCCACTGTCCACTACAGGGATAACCTCCTGTGTACCACAGAGATATCCTCACTACTGTCCGCCACTGGCGTGTCCACCCAAATGACCACTGCAGTGATGTCCTCCCCACTGTCCACCACAGGAATGTTCTCCTCACTGTCAACCACAGGAACATCCTCCAGTGTACAACAGGGGTGTCCTCAGCACTGTCCACCACAGGGGCATGCTCCTTATTCACAAACACAGGGACATCCACCACACTGTTCAGCACAGAGATGTCCTTTCCACTGCCATACAGAGGGACTTCCTCCCTACTGTCCACCAGAGAAACGTCCTCACTAGTGTCCACCACAGGGATGTACTCCTCACTATCCCCAAAAAGAAGTCCTCCTTTGCAGCACAGAAACGTACTCCCTAATGTCCACAAGAGGGACATCCACTTGTGCACCACAGGGACGTCCTCCCCAATGTCTGTTGCAGTAAATCTCTAGCCCATGGAAGTCCAGTCAAGGAAGACACAACTCAATTAATTACAAATGTATGCTGGAAGACTAGATTGGGCAGATTTACCATTGAACTACTCTATTCCCCAGCTATGAGATCCCTTACAACCTGCAGTTTTCTAGGTAATGATCTTCTTCATCCTCATTCCTTCCCCCAACTGCCAACTTCTCTAACCACTCTTCTCACTCCACCCCTATCTCTGGCTCCTCCCACTCCTCTTCTACTGCCCAATCACTGGCTCTAGCCTTTATTTAACAAATTCGATTGGACAGAAGGTTCACAAGATTCACTCCTCCTTCGCAGCCCCTCCCAGGAGTGGAATTATCATGACAAGAGGCTCGGGCTATCCACAACATTTCCCCCTTTTGTCCAATTAAAAGACCCTTTTCTCTCACACTTCCCCCTTTTTGTCCAATTAAAAAACTCTTTTCTCTTACACCTCCAAGAGATGCTTTTCTTCTCAGTGTTTGGTAATTTTCATCAAAAATATATAAAGTATATCCTAGAGGGCAGGCCTGCTCAGAAGAAATAAGAACCCTTAGTTCTGGTCAGTGAAAAAATAAAATCATCAGAGGGATGAAGAGACATCTCAGCAGTTTGAGTGCACTTGATGCTCTTCTGGAAGACCCCAGGTTCAATTCTCAGAATATGGTGGCTCAGAACCACCTGTAACTCAAGTTCTAGGGTATCTGACATCATGTCATGGACTTGGTAGGCACTGCACACATACTCTACACAGACAAACAAACAGACAGACAGGCAAACAGACAGACAGATAGACAGATAGACACACACATACACACACACTCACACATATAAAAGAAAAATGAGTAAAATTTAAATGTCACAAAACCCTCAGAAACTTGTACAACCATTTCAACAATGACAACTACAAGTAGTACTCACCAAGCCACCACAACACAGAATTCTGTTCTGAACAAATTGTAAACTGCCACAAGCTACAAACTGTTTTTATCTGTCTGTAGTAGAGAGGGCTCCAGTAGCCTGTCTCTAGAGCCTGCATTCTTAACCCTACAGTCTTACCACCGCTACATAGTAACACAGTTAGCATCCAGGACTTTCTTTGGTTACAGATTCTTCAGCTGTCCCTCTCCAAGAAGTCAGCCCACCCTTTTACACCACTGTCCAAAGAGTTCATTTAAAAAAAACACTTTCAAATCTTAAAAGAATGGAGTCTCTTTGCCCCCTCTTGCAGTTGCAAACAAACCCTACCTTGCTAGTTTCTGCCTTCTGTCATAGCTAGACTTATATCAATAAATGGGATCCTAATATCTAGCAACAGGCTAGGTTACATGGTATGTAACTTCCTTCTTTCCAGTACCCTCTACCCCATCCAAAACACCCTTTTGTTCTTTGGGCCTGAGGGTTCATGCTGTCTCCCTCCAGGGGGCCGTCATGATTGTTTGTGGCCTTAATGTTATTGTTATCCCAATAAAGCTTCTCTGGAGGGTAATTTCATCTCTGTTTACTTTCCACAGACATGCATTATCTTTCAATAAGAACCACCTATGCACTGACTTAACACAGCTTAGAGTCCTCTAAGAGGAAAACTTCTCTACAGGGGGATTATCAGATTAGATTGGCCTCTGGGCATGTCTGTGTGTGTGTGGAGTGGGTGGAATGCCTTAAGTTGTTAACTGATGCAGGAGGGCCTAGCCCACTGTGGGTGGCACCATTCCCTAGGCAGATATTTCTAAGCAGTATAGGAAGGCTAGCTATGATGTATGAGGCTTCAAAAGAATCAGCAAGTGATATTCCTCCATAGTTTCTACTCATAATTTCTGCTTGGGTTCCAGTCTTGACTTCCCTTAATGATGTCCTGTGATCTGGAAGTGTAAGGCAAATAAAGCTTTTCATTCCCCTAAGCTGTTCTTGGTAAGAGCAACAATCTGAAGACACTGCCATCCTCTACAATGATGAGTATATTCTACTCTAGGTTGCCTTTACTCTATGCTACTTCAACCCTAATAATGATGCTTCAGCAAGGCAGCTGGTATCATTGTCCTATAACAACTTGCTACAGTTCATAAAACAGCAGTGATATTCTAGGAGAGTAGGTTCAGGACTGAAAGACAGTCCTGTCAGTAAAGTGCCATACTCATACGAGCCTCAGAACCTGGGTTCACTCCCTGGAATCCACACACAAAGAAGCCTAGAGTGTCAGCCTCTGGTTGTAATCCAGCCCTGGAGAAAGAGTGTGACAACAGAGTTTGAGGGTCATTCCGCCTGATTCACGAGAGACCCTTTCTCAAGAAAAAGTCAAAAAGAGCTTGAAGGCAAAGTTAGATTCTGGTTGCTGTTCAGAACACAACGCCTTCAACAACTCTTTCCTTCTCACAGGAGCCTGCTGTCATATTGTCTGTGAGTCCCTTGCCAACACATTTCCCTGTGCTCTGCATGTAGGGACGCAACTTTACATCCAAAGGGTCATCATTGGCCACACAGCCTGCTCCCCACCCCTTTCCCTGCCTCCTGCCAGGGAATCAGAGAGCCTGGTTTCAGGCTTGTGTTCTGAAACCACTGTCCTCAGAGAGCTATAAGAAAGACCCTGACTCTGCCATTTGGCCTCACTCTCCCACTCATGGTGTCTGTCTCTGGGGCTAGGATCTTACTCTTCTCAGAACCCTTACCATACTGCTGTTTGTCCATCTACCCATGGCATTATTTATTCTTCTGATAAACTCTCTTTCCTCAACAATCATTCTCAGTGACTTTCTTCATCCCACTTGCAAGACCCTTCGGAGAGTGACTGAGGAAGACAACTGATATTGATCAGTTCCCATCCCCACATGTGAATAGGTGCTCTCACACATTCACATGTACACACACACACACACACACACACACAAACACACACACACACACTTTAAAAGACAAGGGTGGAGAATCACTAGATCTGCATGGGAAGCCCCAGCCACCCATGGAATCTCCAGAACTCATGGCAAGCTATACTCAGGAGATGCAGAAAAGCAAAGAGCCAAAAAACCAAGGTACTGGTGAGATGAAACAGGGCATAAGGAAGAGGGCAAAGCAGAAGGCTTTTGGACTCTTGCAGTCAATGGGGGAAAATTAGCATTTTAATTTCCTACTTAAAATGCGGACCTCTTCTTCACAAGGAATAAATAAATAAGTGCCTCTTGGCTTGTGGCTTGTAGAGATGTTTGCAGACTGCTTCCTGAGAGGTTCTAGACTTTGCAGACCCAGTGATGAACATCACTGTGGCTTGAAACCCACTCCTCTTTGTCTGGCTCTCATACCCACAGCAGCATGTGTTGCTTTTCTAACATATATAAAACACGCCTCTTTTGTGGTGCGAAGGACTAATGTTAGCCTGTGCCTGCTAGGAAATTACTCCCCCATTGAGCCACACCCCTTGCCTTTGTTTTTCTTGAATTCATGATCCCCTGCCTCAGCCTCTATAGCAGGTGGGAGAACACATCTCCCATTAGACTCAGCTAAAATGAGCCTGTTATACACACTCTATACACTTTGATTTTATCTATTGCCTAATCATTAAAGACTTCAAAGTGACAGTATGTATTAGCTCATTTTGAGAAAATGTGCCAATCTGAAATTCTGACTCTTTTTTATAATTAAGAGCTGTCAGGTTGCAGTAGAGGGGTCTTGAGGGAAATTTAATCATTTTCTCGTTTTATATGAAGAAAAAATCTATTTTAATTCTACCGATGAGGCTTTATAAACAGCAAAACTCCTCTCTGTTGTTTGAAACTATGGTTTTGAAGACCCCCATACTCGGGAGACCCTTCTTCAAGTCTCAGGAAATCATGACCACCCAAAGATCACAAGAAACCATACCTGGATGCAATCAGCAGAGGCTTTATTAGGGAAATTGGCCGGCAGTCAAACCACAAGCTCTCTCTCAAGAGCAAGGTTTGGCCTAGAGTGGTGGGTTATGGGGTCTTTTAATGAGCAAAACACCAAAACCAGGGGAGTGGGGAGGGGGTGAGGTGTTGCCAAGGATACATAACATAAGAATAGCGAAACATTCCAGAGAAACCCACCCTGAAAGGTTAATAGCCATGGAAATTACTCAGTACAATCATTTTTTCTCAAAAATGTAGTCTTACCAAGTCACTGACCCCTATACCATCATTACAAAATATTTCTCACTTCCTGCAGTCACAGCCCCACCTAGATGGCTTGTATTTTTTATAGTCAGGAATTTGTCTTCCTGCTTTGGGCCCCCCACACCCACAGGTGGGCCTGCTGCCTGAGGCTTGAGGAATGTAATCCAGCAAGTGTCCTCTGATTCAGGGGCAATGTCCTTCACCTGGAATGTGTCCTGGGGTAGTGAAAATCTTACATTCAGTTCCGCTTTCTGGAACTTTCATTTTTCTGCCCAGGTCTAAGGGCAAAAAAACTACACATATTTCATAAAATGGCCTTTATGATTTTTCACTCTACAGTTTCAGCTCCTCCAAGCTTCAGCAGTCATCACAGTGGGCTGTGAGCTGGAGGGAGCCCAGTGCTGAAAGATCCTGGGAACACACATATGTACAATTGACAGAATCAGTATTCATTCTCTCCCACATTTGCAAAAGGGAAAGGAGAAATAATCAGAATTTGGAAGCTTTATGAAAAACTCTTGGAAATATTGCCAATATTTCCCTTGCTGGGCTGTGGAGTCACTGAAACTGTCTCTTGGCAGGAGAGAGAGATAAAACAAATAATAAGTAAATATTAAGAGAATATATAAAAATATTGTTGTGTAATACAAATACAATAGGAAAACAGAGATTCACAACCTCAAGTGAAATGTGTTTCAACTTCGGGAACCAGCATTAGCTTGCAAAGGAAACCAAGATGGCCAGCGTGTTCTTGCTTAGTGATGGAGACATGCATTGGCAGTGGTAAACTGGTCTTTGCAACATGCTTCTGATTTGAAGCATGAATGTTTTGCAGGAATGAGGAAGAAGTGTACATGGCCTACATGTGGCCCCACAAACATTACCCTTAGCACCCACAGAGTACTGTTCATTTGAATGAAGGGGAAAGGGGAAGTTGGCTATTGGGCAATTAGCAAAGAAATGGTGGCAACGTGGCATGTCAGGTGAGCCAAGGTGTGCAAGACAGAAAATGGAATAGGGGTATAAGTGGCTTCCCAAAGGCACAGTGCTGGGTGCACATACTGACCAAAAGGCTGGACTCAGGAGAAGAAGAGATACCCTTATCCACTGTTACAATAAACAATAGCTACTTTACAGTCAGCAGATCAGAAAGCATAGCACAGCACAGCATGGGGGTTTGGTTTGTCTCTCTGAGTTAAATGACAGTTCCCAGAGAGTGTGCAGCAGGGCTAGATCAGATCACACAGAACAAAGGGTTCACCCACACAGACATGTGGCAATAGCTTGGATCTTGAATGTCCCCTTAAGCTGTTGTGCTAAAAACTTCATCCCATTTGGTGGTGCTGTTGAGGAATGGTAGAACCCTTAGGAGGAGGTAGGACCTAGGGAAAGAAAACAGGTCCCTCAAATCATCTGTCTTTTTCTCTCTCACTCTGTTTCCTAATCACCATGATGTGAGAAGTGGTCATGAGCTCTGTCATGATGCTCTCTTTTGTCATAGGCCCCACAAAGCATCTGACCCAATGCAGCACAGATGGAAACCTCTGACACAATGGGCCAAATAAGTCTTTCCTCCATTTAAGTTAATTCTTGTCCTCTTACAGAAGGGGAAAGCTGAGTGACACACATCCTAAGGACCAGGAACATCCAAGATGTGCTTATGATTCTGACCCTAGGATGGTGCAATGCGTTCCCACCCAATGGTGGGACATGGTATGGCATAAGTGTGAACACATGCATTGGAGGTGTCAATGAAATAGGAGGAGATGGACCCTATCGGTAAAAGGATCTGGAGCTGGGAAAAGGGAGGTTTCCTTTAAGGATCAAGTATACTCCAAGGAGGGAAGGAAAGAGATTTCCAGGTATCCTCCCAACCAGACATTGGTCTCCAAAGCTGGTCACTTCCTCTAGCCAGGTGACCATGTGCAATCAAAGGCATGCAAGCTAAAATGATTGCCGTGGTCCTCCATTTCTCACTTCCTCTCAGCTGTCTACATGTTAAGGAGTTGAATCCCATAAGGTGGCAGACCTCAGGGATAGCTGTGGCCCCACTTCATGACAATCTTCCCATGGTCACTAGCTCTGTGTGAAATCTGCATGCTGATTGAGCTAGGCATCTGAGACCTGGGGCTGTGTGTTACAGCCAAATATTTGTGTTGCCTTCTCTGTTACAGAGGGAATACTGTGGCTTAGTGCAATCAAAGCCATCAGAGACTGTTTGAGAAGAGGTAGGAATAGTCCAGTCGGCTTGTTGTAACAGACTGATTCAGTGTACAGTGATCCAAGATGGACTCAAACCTTGCATCATTCCTTAACCATTAAAGTCACATTTTAGGAGTTTCTTGGGTCCTCTTATAAACCTACATAATCATGAAATCTACACACAGAAACACACACATGCATGTACATGTGCAGATGGGTAGGTATACAAATATATAGTTTTGGAAGCTATTATATAGTTTTAGAAATCTTAAGACCTGCATCGATCCATGAGACCATCATAAACAGGGAAAAACAACATCACCCCCTAAAGCTCCATAGAACATCCCTCTCCTCCTCATCCAGCCACAAGTGACTCTCCATCACTAAATTCTGTTTATGAGAAAGCCACCACACTGTAATGTCATAGGCACCCTTTCAGTAGCTATGGCATTTACTAGTAAATTTACTAAAGTTGCTTTTCTTTCTTTTATTCTATATTTCTGAGTAAAGAAAGGTCCTGCACAATCTCCACCACAGGTAGGTCCTCTACACTGTCCAGCACAGGGAAGTCATTTCAACTGTCCACCAAAGAAGTATTCTCCCCACTGTCCACAATATAGATATCCTTTCCACTGTCCACCAAGAGACGTTCTACCAACTGCCCTCCACAGAGACATTCTACCCAATGTCTTCCACAGGGATGTCTTTTTCACAGTCCACCAAAGGGACGTTCTTCTCATTATACACCAAAGGTACATCTTTCAAATGTCCACCACAGAGATATCCTCCACACTGTCCACCACAATGACGTCCTTCATACAGTCCACTATAGAAAAGACCTCCCTTTTGTCCACCAAAGGGACGTCCTTCCCACTGTCCACCACAGGGACATCCTCCAAATTGTCCACCACAGGGACATCCTTTTTACTGTTCACCACTGGGACATCCTACCCACTTTGCACAACAGGTACATTTTCCTGTGAACAACAGGGATATCCTCACTGCTGTGCACCACAGGGACATCCTCCTTTGCACACCAGGGATGTCAGCAACACTCTCCACCCCAAAGATGTCCTCTGAACTCTCCATGACAGGGACATCCTCCTCACTATCCACCAAGAAAACGTCTTTCCTACTATTCAACACAGGGATGTCATCCCAAATGTCCAACACAGAAAAGTCCTCTTTATTGTCCACCAGAGGGATGTTCTTTCCCCTGTCCACCACAGGGATGTCATCCCCACTGTCCACCAGAGGGATATTCTTCCCACTGTTCACCACAAGGTAGTCCTTCCCATATTGACGACAGGGACTTCCTTCCCACTGTCCACAACATAAATGTTCTTCCCACTGTTCACCACAGTGTATTTCTCACTACTGTCCACCACAGAGATGTACTTTTCACAGTCCACCATGAGGAGGTACTCTCCACTGTCCACCACAGAAACATCCTTTTCAATGTTCACCACAGGGACGTCCTTCCCAGTATTCACGAAAGGGAAGTCCTCACCATTGTCAACAACAGAGATGTCCTTCCACTGTCCACCACAGAAACATCCACATCACTGACTATCACAGGGACAACTTTACCACTGTCCACCACAGAGAGGTCCTCCCTCCTGTCCACCACAGGGACCTCCTTCCCCCTGCCCACCACAGGGAAGTCCTCTCTACTGTCCACCATAGGCATGTCCTTTCCACAGTCCACAACAGGGATGTCCTCTGCTCTGTCCAAAAGAGGCATGTCCTTTCCATGGTACACCACAGGGACATTGTTCCCACTGTCCACCACAGGGAAGTCCTCTCTACGGTCCACCACAGGGATGTCCTTTCCACTGTCCACTACAGGGATGTCCACTGCACTGTCCACAACAGGCATGTCCTTTTCACTCTCCAACAGAGTTACCTCCTTCCAATGTCCACCACAGGTAAGTCCTCTCTACTGTCAATCACAGGGATGTCCTTTCCACTGTCCACCACAGGGATGTCCACAGCACTGTCCAAAACAGTCATGTCCTTCCCACTGTCCACCACAGAAAGGTACACCCTGCTGTCCACAACAGGAACATACTTGTTAATGTCCACCTCAATGATGTTCTTTCCTCTGTCCACAACAGGGACGTCCTTCACACTGTCCACCCCATGGTGGTCCTCCCCACTTTCCATCAGTGGGACATGCTTGCCACAGTTTAAAACACGGTGGTACTTCACAATGTCCACAACATGTACGTCCTTCCCACAATCCACAACATAAATGTCTTTACCACTCTCCACCACAGGGAACTTCTTCCCACTGTTCACCACAAAGAGGTCCTTTACTATCCACCACAGGGATGTCCTTACCACTGTCCACCTAAGTGATGATCGCCCCTCTATCGACCACAGGGATATCCATTCCACTGTCGACCACATGGAGTTCCTCCCCAATGTCCACAAGAGGGACATCCTTCCCACTGTTCACCACAAGGAGGTCTTTCCCAATGTCCAAAACAGGGACATCCTTCCCACAGTCCACAACATATATGTCCTTCCAATGTCCACCACAGTGACCTGCTTCTCACTGTGGTGGAGAGTGGGAAGAACATTTATGTTGTGGACAGTGGGATGGAATTCCCTGTTGTCGATATTGGGAAGGACCTCCTTTTGGTGTTTCTCTCTACTGTCCACCACAGAGATGTACTTTCCACTGTCCACCACAGTAACGTCCTCTCAGTTTTCAAAAGAGAAACCTCCTCCCCACTGTCCACCACAGGGACTTAAAATTACTGTCCAACACAGGGTGAACCTCCCCACTGTCTACAACAGGGATGTCATTCCCATTGTCCACCACATGGACATCCTTTTGCTGTCCACAAAATTTACTTCCCTCCCACTGTTTACCACAGGGACATCTTTCTAACTGTTCACCACACAAATATGTTCCTAACTGTCCACTACCGAAAAATCCATCCCACAGTACACAACAGAAACATTCTACCCACAGTTCTCCACAAGGACGGTCATCCCATTGTCCACAACAGAAAGGTACTACCCACTGTCCACCACAGGGACATCCTCCCAACTGTCCACCCAAATGAGTTCCTCCCTCAGAGTCCACCACAGGGACGTCCTTCCCAGTGTCTACCACAGGGACGTCCTACCCCACAGTCCACCAGAGTGTGGGCCTCCCCACTGTCCACACAATGAACATCCTCCTGTGCTCAACAGAGATGTCCTCACCACTGTGCACCACAGGGACATACATTGCATTGTCAAGCACAGGGATGTCATTTCCACTGTCCAACAAGTTGAGGTCCTCCCTGCTGTCCACCACAATGACATATTTACCACTGTCCACCACAGAGATGTCCTTTCCACTGATAACCAGAGGGACATCTTCCCCAATGTGCACAAAAGAGGAATGTCCTCACAACTGACCACCACATAGACATCCTACACATGTCCACCACAGGGAGGTCCTACCCACTGTTCACCATAGGGACATACTACTTTTGTCCACAACATGGACATCCTTTCACTGTCCACAAAAAGGACATTCCCACAGTTTAGCACAGGGATATCCTCCCCAACATCCACTCTACAGGTACATTCTACACACTGTCCACCACAGGGACATCCACCCAACTGTCCAGCACAGGGATTTCTTCCCCACTATCCATCAGAGAGGTCCTCCCCACTGTTCACCACAGGAATGTCCTCCTGTGTACCACAAGGACATCCATAAAACTGTCCACCACAAGGTCATCTTCACCAATGTCCAGCACTATGACATCCTTTCCACTGTTCACCACAGGCACGTCCTCCTGTGCACAACAGGGACATCCTGACCAATGTGCACCACAGGAACATCCTTTCCACTGTCTACCACAAGGACATCCTCCCCAATGTTCACTAAAGAGTCGACTTCCCCACAGTCCACTACATGGACTTCTTTCCCATTGTCCCCTAAAGAAACTTCCTCCTCACTTTTCACCACAGGGACATCCTTCTATGCCCAACAGGGATGTCCTCACAACTGTGCACCACAGGAATAGTCTTTCCACTGTCCACAAGAGAGATGTCTTTCCCACTGTAGACCATGGAGATGTCCTACCTGCTGTCCAACACAGGGATATTCTTCCCACTTTCCACCACAGAAACATCCTCCCCACTGTCCACCAAAGGGATGTCCTCACCAAATTCGGTCACAGATACATCCATCCCACTGTCTACAACAGAAATGTCCTCCCCACACTCCACCACAGGGAGGTCGTCCCAACTGTCAAACATAGGGACAACCTCCTTTGTACTACAAGGACATCCTTACCACTGTGCACAACATGGTTGTCCTCAACAATATGCACTACCGGGAATTCCTCACTGCAGTCCACCACACGGATATTCTCCACAGTCTAAACCACAGGGACATCTTACCCTCTGTCCACCAAGTGAGGTCCTCCCTTCTGTCCAACACAGGGACATCCTTCTGCATATCCACCACAGTGATGTCCTCCCCACTGTCATTCAAAGGGACGTCCTTTCCACTGTCGACCACAAGGACTTCATTTCAATGGTAAACCACAAGAAACTAATATTCACTTTCCACCACAGGGATGTCCTTCCCACTGTTCAACATATTGACATCCTCCTCACTGTCCACAACAAACATGTACATCCCACTGTCCACCAGAGAAACATCCTCTCCACTGTCCACCATAGGGAGGTCCTCCCAACTGTCCACCACAGGGAAGTCCTTTCCACTGTTCAGCAAAGAGATGTCCTTCCCACTACCCACCACAGGGACATTCTCCTGTGTACCACAAGGACATCCTTACCACTGTCCACAACATGGTTGTCATCACCAATGTCCACTACAGGGACGTACTAACCACTGTCCACAACATGATTATCCTCCACACTGTAATCTAAACATTGTTCACCACAAGGAGGTCCTCCCCACTGTCCACAACAGGAACATCCTTCTGCCTGTTCACCACAGTGATGTCTTCCCCACTGTACACCTCAGGGACATCCTCCTGTGCACAACAGGGATGTTCTTACCACTGTACACCCCAGAGATGTCTTCTGCACTCCCCACTACAAGGACATCCTTCTCACTGTCCACAAAAGAGACATTCTCTTGTGCACCACAGGAACTTTGTTCTTACTGTCTACAAGGCCATCATCTGCACTGTCCACCAGAGTGAAAGCCTCTCAACTCTCCACCACAGTGACATCCTCCCAACTGTCCACAACAGGGATGACCTCCCAACTATCAAACACTGTGAAGTCCTTCCCACTGTAAACAACAGGGACATTCTCCACACTGGACACAACAGCGATGTCCTAACCACTGTTAGCTACAGAGATGTCCTCTGCACTCTCCACCATATGTACATCCTTCTGACTATGCACCACAAGGACATTCTCCTGTGAATCACAGTAACATCCTCCCCACTCTCCACCACAGTGAAATCATCCCCACTGTCCACCACAGGGATGTCCTCCCCACTGTCTACAACATGGATGTCCTTCCCATTGTCCACCACATGAACATCCATTCTCTGTCCACAAAAACGACTTCCCTCCCTCTGTTTACCACATGGACATTTTCCTAATTGTCCACCACACAAATATGTTCCCAACTGTCCAATACAGAAACATCCATCCCACTGTACACATCAGGAACGTACTCCCTACTGTCCTGCACAAGGACGTCCATGCCACTGTCCACAAAAAAAGGTTCTACACACTGTCCACCACAGGTACATCCTGCCAACTGTCCACCCCATGGAGTTCCTCCCGCACAGTCCACCACAGGAACGTCCTTCCCACTGTCCACCAAAGAACATCCTTCCCACTGTCCACAACCCAGTCATCTTCCCCACTGTCCATCACATAGAGGTTTTTCCCACTGTCCACTACAGGGACGACCTATCCCACAGTCCATCAGAGTGTATTCCTATGCCCTGTCCACCACAAGGACATCCTCTTGTTCACAAGAGGGATGACCTCACCACTGTCCACCACAGGAACATACTTTGCATTGTCCATCACAGGGACATCATTCCCACTGTCCACCAAAGTTGGGTGCACCCTGCTGTCCACCACAGGGGCATCTTTAACATTGTCCTCAACAGGGTCGTCCTCACCACTGTCCACCACAGGGATGTCCTTCCCATTGTCCAGCACAGAGAGGTCTTCTCTGCTCTCCACCACAGGAACTGGGTTCCCACTATCCACCATAAAATATCCTTCCCACTCTCCACCACAGGTACATCCTCTACAGTGTCCACCAGAGGGACTTCCTTCCCATTGTACACCACAGAGTGTTTTTTTTCCGCTGTTCACCACAGGGACATTCTTCCCATTGTCCACCACAGAAATGTCCTCCCCACTGTCTACCACAAGGATGCCCTCCCCACTTTAAACAGGCATGTTCTCCCCACTGTTACTCACAGAGACATCCTACCCATGTCCACCACAGGGAGGCCCTCCCCACACTCCATCATAGGGACTTACTCCCCTTGTCCACAACATGGACAACCTTCCACTGTCCACCACAAGGACATCCTCCCCAATACTCAATACAGAGTGGATCTCCCCACAGTCCACCACATGGATGTCTTTCCCACTGTCCAGAAAAGAAATATCCTCCTCACTTTGCACCACAGCGACATCCTCCTATGCACAATAGGGACGTCCTCACTACTGTGCACCATAGGAATATTCTTTCCACTCTCCACAGCAGAGATGTCCTTCCTACTGTAGACCACAGAGATGTCCTCCCTGCTGTCCTCCACAGGGACATTCTTCCCACATACCACCACAGAAAGGTCATCCCCACTGTCCACCAAAGTGATGTCCTCCCCATATTCCGCCATAGAGACGTACATCCCACCGTCCACAACAGAAATATCCTCTCCACTGCCCACCACAGGTAGGTCCTCCCAATTGTCCACCACAGGGACATTCTTTACATAGTCCAACAAAAAGATGTCCTTCCCACTGTCCTCCACAGGGACATCCTCCTGTGTACAATAAGGACATCCTTACCACTGTCCACAACATGGTTGTCCTCAACCATATGCACTACAGGGAAGTCCTCAATGCCATCAACCACACAAATATCCTCCACAGTGTAAACCACAGGGACATCCTACCCACTGTCCACCACAGGGAGGTCCTCTCCTCAGTCTACCACAGAGACATCCTTCTGCATGTCCACCACAGTGATGTCCTCCCCACTGTCCTCCAAAGGGACGTCCTTCCCACTGTCGACCACAAGGACGTCATTTCAATTGTACACCACAGGAAAGTCCTCTTCACTCTCCACCAAAGGGATTTCCTTCCCACTGTACACCACAGGGACATCCTCCTGTGCAAAACAGGGATGTCCTAACGACTGTCCACCACAGAGATGTCCTCTGCACTCTCCATCATATGGCCATCCTTACAATTATACACCACAGGGACATTCTCCAGTGCACCACAGTAACATCTTTCCCACTCTACATCACAGTGAAATCCTCCCCAGTGTCCAGCACCGTGATGCCCTCCCCACTGTGTACAACAGTGATGTCCTTCCCACTATTCACAACAGAAGGTCCTCCTCGCTGTCCTCCAAGAGAACGTCCTTCCCACTGTCCACCTCAGTGTTATCCTCTCCTCAGATCATATCATGGATGTCTTTAACACTGTCCACCACAGGGACCTCTTTCCCAATGTCCACCACAGGGAAGTCCTTTCCACTGTCCACCACATTGACATCCTCCACACTCTCCACAACAAACATGTACATCCCACTCTCCACCACAGAAATGTCCTCTCCTCTTACCAGCACAGAGAGATCCTCCTAACTGTCCACCACAGGGACGTCCTTTCCACTGTTCACCAAAGAGATGTCCTTCCCACTGTCCACCACAGGGAAATCCTCCCGTGAACCACAAGGACATCCTTAACACTGTCCACAATATGGTTGTCCTCACCAATGTCCACTACAGCGGTGTCCTCCCCACTCTCCACAACAAGAATATCCTCCACACTGTAAACCACAGGGACATCCGACACATTGTCCACCACTGAAAGTTCCTCCCCACTGTCCACAACAGGAACATCCTTCTGTCTGTCCACCACAGTGATGTTCTCCCCACTGTACACCACAGGGACATCCTCCTGTGCACAACAGGGATGTTTTTACTAATGTATACCCCAGAAATATCCTCTGTACTCCTAAATACAAGGACATATTTCTTACTGTCCACCAAAGAGATATTCTCTTGTGCACCACAGGAACTTTGTTCTTACTGTCTACAAGGTCTTCATCTGCACTGTCCACCTCAGTGAAATCCACTCAACACTCCACCACAGTGACATCCTCCCAACTGTGCACAACAGGGATGTCCGAACCACAATCCACCACAGAGATGTCCTCTGCAGTCTCCAGCATATTGACATCCTTCTGGCTATACACCACATGGACATTTTCCAGTGTACCACAATAACATCTTCCCCACTGTCCACCACAGTGAAATCCTCACCTCTGTCCACCACCGGGATGTCCTCCCCACTGTCTGAAACAGGGATGTCCTTCACACAATTGAAAACAGAAATGTTCTTCCTGCTGTCCACCACAGGGACTGCCTTCTCTCTGTCCACCTCAGTGATATCCTCCCCTCCGACCATAAGAGGGATGTCCTTCCCACTTTCCACCACAGGGACGTCCTCCCAACTGTTCACAAGAGGGACATCCTTCCCACTGTCCACCAAAATGTCTTTTCCTATATCGACAACAGCGACGTCCTTCCACAGTCCACACCATATATGTCCTTCCAATGTCCATCACAGAGACCTCCTTCCCACTGTCCACAACAGGGAAGTCCTTTCTTCTACCACAGGGATGTCATACCAACTGTCCAACACAGAGAGTCTCTCTTCACTGTCCACCACAGAGATGTCCTTCCCACTGTCCACCACAGGGATGTCCTCCCAATTGTCCACCAAAGGGATATCCTTCCCACTGTTCACCACAATGAGGTCCTTCCCAATGTCCACAAAAGGGACGTTATTTTAATGTCCACAACATAAACGTCCTTCTCACTCTACACAACAGGGACATCCTTCCCACTCTCTACCACAGGGAGGTCTTATCTACTGTCCACCACAGTGATGTCCTTTCCACTGTCCACCAGAGTGATGTCTTCTTCACTGTCCACCACAAGGACTTTCTTCCCACTGTCCACCAGAGATACCAACTCCACTCTGTCCACTATAGGAACGTCCTACACTCTATCAGCCTCAGGGACATTCAGCCCACTGTCCACCACAGGGATAATCTCACCAATGTCCAACCCAGAGTTGTCCTCAGCACTCTTAACCACAGGGAAATCTTTCGCCTATCAACCACAAAGACGTCCATCCCTCTGTCCACCACAGAGATATTTCTCCACTGTCCACAACAGAGGCATCCTCACCAATGTCCACCACAGGGGTGTTCTTTCCCATTGTTCAAAACAATAACATCCTCCCCACTGTGCACCACAGGTACATTCTCCTGTGCACAACAGGGTCGTCCTCATGACTGTGCACCACAGGGACATCTTCCAGTGCACAACAGGGACATCTTCACCACTGTCTACCTAAAAGATGTTCTCCGCACTCTCCACAACAGCGACATCATTGCCATTGTCCACCAAAGGGACGTTCTCCTTTGCACCAGAGAAACGTCCTCACCAGTGTCCACCACAAGACATCCTCTCCACTGGCCACCACAGGGTCATACTCATCACAGTCCACCAAAGGGAAGTCCTCTCCACTTTCCACAACAGTGACGTCCTTCCATCTATCCACCACAGGAACATCATTCCCACTGTCCACCAGAAATATGTTCTTCCAACTGTCTACCACAGGGACATCTTCCCCAGTGTCAACCAAAGGAATGTCCACCCCACTGTCCACCACAGGGATATTTTCTGCATGGCCCAACACAGGGGCTTCCTCACCAATGTCTACCACAGGGACATCCTTCCTACTGTCCACCACAGGGAGGTCCTCCCTACTGTCCACAACATGAATGTCCTTCCCACTCTAAACCAAAGAAATGTCCTTCCCACAGTCCATCACAGGGATGTCTTTCCAACTGTCGACTACATGGATATCCACCCCACTGTCCACCACTGGAAAGTCCTCCCCACCATCCATGACAGGGACGTCCTCCCCATAGTCTACCACACGGATGTCCTCCACAGTGTAATCCACTGGGTTGTCCTCCTCAATGTGCACTACAGTGAAGTACTCACCACTCTATACCACAGGGATGTCCTTCCCACTGACCACCTCAGTGAATACCTCCCCTCTTTCCATCACAGGGACATCCTACCCACTGTCCACCACAGAAAGGTTCTTCCTGCTGTCCACTACAGGGACATCCTTACCACTATTTACCACAGGGTCGTCCTCACCAATGTCCACCACAGGGAAATCCTTCCCACTGTTCACCACAGGAACATCCTTTCCACTGTCCACCACAGGGACATTCCTATGTGCATAACAGAAATATTCTTACTATTGTCCAACCCAGAGATGTCCTCTGCACTCTCCACTCCAGGGAAATCCTTCACACTGTCCACCAAAGAGACATTTTCTTGTGCACCACAGGAACGTCCTCCCCACTGTCCACAAGGCCATCATCCCCACTGTCCACCATAGTGAAATTCTCTCACCAAAGTCTACCACAGAGACTTCCTTCCCACAGTCCACCCCAAGGATTTCCTCGAAACTATCAAACACAGGGACGTCCATCCCACTGTAAACCACAGGGATATCCTACCCACTGTACTCCACAGGACATTCTCCTGTGCACAATTGAGATGTCCTCATGAATGTGCACCACAGGGATGTCTTCCGGTGCACACCATAGACGTCCTCACCATTGTCCACCCCAGTGATGTCCTCTGCATTTTCCAAAACATTGACACCCTTCCCACAGTCCACCAAAGGGACATTCTCCAGTGCACCACAGAAAGGTCCTCACCACTCTTCACCACAGGGATGTCCTCCCCACTGTCCATCACAGGGATATCTTTCCAACTTTCCACAAGAGAGTCATCCTTCCCATTGTCCACCAAGGGGACATCGTTCCCTTTTCTATCATAGAGAGGTCCAACTGACTGTCCACCACAGGGATGCCATACCCACTGTCCACCAAAGAGATGTCTTTCCCACAGTCCAACACAGGGACATTCTTCCAACAGTCCACCACATGGACATTCTCCCCACTGTCCATCACATGGACGTCCTCAGCACTGTCTAAGACAGGGATATTCTTCACACTGTCCATCAAGTGAACATCCATCCCACTGTCCACCACAAAGACATCCTCCAAATTGTCCACCACAGTGACATCCTTCCTTTGTCTATTACAGAGACGTGAACCATACTGTCCACCACAGGGATGTTTCTCCCCTCTTTACCACAGGAATGTCCTCATCAATGCCCACCACAGAGTTGTTCTTTCCCACTGTTAAAGACAGGGACATCCTCCCTACTGTGCACCACAGGAACAATCTAATGTTCACAAGAGGGAAGTCCTCATGACTGTGCATCACAGGGACATCTTCCAGTGCACACCAGGCAGGTCCTCACCACTGTCCACCCCAGAGATGTTTTTTGCACTCCCCACTACAAGGATATACTTCCTACGGTCCACCAAAGGGACATTCTCTTGTGCACCAAAGGAGTGTTGTCCTTACTCTCCACAAGGCTGTCATCCACACTGTCTACCACAGTGAAATCCTCTTAACTCTCCAACACAGGGACATTCTCCCAACTATCAAACACAGTGAAGTCCTTCCCACTCTAAACAACAGGGACATCCTCCACACTGTGCACCACAGGGACATCCTCCTGTGCACAACAGGGATGTCCTAACCACTGTCCACCACAGAGATGTCCTCCGCACTCTCCACCATATGGACATCCTTCCAACTATGCACCACAGAGACATTCTCTAGTGCACCACACTAATATCCTCCCCACTGTCCATCACAGTGAAATCCTCCCCACCGTCCACCACCGGGATGTCTTCCTCACTGTCTACAACAGGGATGTCCTTTCCACTAATCACACCAGAAAGGTCCTCTCCCCTGTCCACCAAGAGGACATCCTTCCCACTGTCCACCTCAGTGATATCATCTCCTCAAATCATAACAGTCAAGTCCTTCCAACTGTCCACCACATCGAGGTCCTGCCCACTGTCCACCAGAGGCACACCCTTCCCACTGTCCACCACAAAGAGGTCTTTCCCAATGTCCAAAACAGGGACGTCCTTCCCACTGTCCACAATATATATGACCTTCCCTCTGTCCACCACAAGGACCTCCTTCCCACTGTCCACCACAGGGAAGTCCTCTCTACTGTCCACCACAGGGATGTTCTTTCCACAGGGAGGTTCTTATCATTGTACACCCTAGAGATGTCCTCTGCACTCCCCACTATGAGGACATCCTTCTCACTGTCCACCAAAGAGACATTCTCTTGTGCACCACAGGAACATTGTTCTTACTGTCTACAAGGCCGTCATATGAACTGTCCACCACTGTGAAATCCTCTCAACTCTCCAACAGAGGGACATCCTCCCAACCGTCTACAACACGGATGTCCTCCCAACTATCCAACACAGTGAAGTCCTTCCCACTGTAAACAACAGGGACATCCTCCCCACTGTGCACCACAGGGACATCCTCCTGTGCACAACAGAAATATAGTCTCTACTATCAAACACAGTGAAGTCCTTCCCACAGTAAACAACAGGGACACCCTCCCCACTGGGCACAACAGGGATGTACTAACCACTGTCCACCACAGAGATATCCTATGCACTCTCTACCATATGGACATCCTTCTGACTATGCACCACAATGACATTCTCCAGTGCACCACAGTAACATCCTCCCCATTGTCCACAATAGTGAAATCCTTCCCACTGTCCACCACAGGGATGTCCTCCCCACTGCCTACCACAGGGATGTCCTTCCCACAATTCAAAACAGAAAGTTCCTCCCTGCTGTCCACCACAGGGACATCCTTCCCTCTGTCCACCTCAGTGATATCCTTCCCTCAGAACATAACAGGGATGTTCTTCTCACTTTGCACCACAGGTACGTACTCCCCATTGTGCACAAGTGGGTCATCTTTTTCACTGTCCATCAAAAGGTCTTTCCCAATGTCCACCACATGGTGTTCCTCCCCACTGTACATGATAGGGACATGCTTCCCAGTGTCCACCACCCGGAGGTCCTTCCCAATAACCACAACATATACATCCTTCCCACAATCCACAACATAAATGTCATCACCACTGTCCAACACATGGACCTTCTTCCCACTGTTCACCACAGAAATATCCTATCAACTGTACACCACAGGGATGTCCTTAACAATGTCCAAACCAATGACATCCTCCCCACTGTCCACAACAGGGATGTCCTTCCCACTGTCCACCATAGTAAGGTGCTTCCCACTGTCCACCACAGGGATCTCCTTCCCACTGTCCACATAAGTGACTTCCTCCCCTCTGTCTACAAGAGGGACATTCTTCCCACAGTTCACCAAAAGGAAGTCTTTTTCAATGTCCACAACAGAGATGTTCTTTGCAGAGTCCCCAACAATATGTCCTTCCCACTGTCCACCACAGGGACCTCCTACCCACTGTCCACCACAGGGAGGTCCTCTCTACTGTCCATCAAAGTGATGTCCTTTCCACTGTCCACTACAGGGACAGCCTCCCCAGTGTTGAACACAGAGATCTCCTTCCCACTGTCCACCACAGGCAAATCCTCTCTACTGTCCACAACAGGGATGTCCTTCCCACTGTTCACCACAGGGATGTCCTCCGTACTGTCCACAACATGCATGTCCTTTTCACTCTCCACCACAGGAACCTCCTTCCCACTGTCCACCGTAAAGAAGTCCTCTCTACTGTCCACCACAGGGATGTCCTTTTCACTGTCCACCACAGGGATGTCCACAGCACTGTGCACAACAGGCATGTCCTTCTCACTGTCCACCTCAGAATGATACACCCTGCTGTCCCCAACAGGAACATACTTCCTAATGTCCACCTTAATTATGTCCTTTCCTCTGTCCACTACAGGGACTTCCTTCCAACTGTCCACCACATGGTGGTCCTCCCCACTGTCCACCAGGGGGACATGCTTGTCATTGTAGAACACACGGAGGTCCTTCCCAATGTCCACAACATGTACATTCTTCCCACAATACACAACATAAATGTCCTTCCAACTCTCCACCACAGTGATCTTCTTCCCACTGTTCACCACAGAGAGGTCCTCTCTACTATCCACCACAGGCATGTCCTTACCAGTCTCCACCTAAGTGATGACCTCCCCTCTCTCCACTACAGAAACATTCTTCCCACTGTCCACCACAGGGATTTCCACTCCAATGTCCACCAGAGGGACATCCTACCCACTATTCACCACAAGAAGGTCTTTCCCAATGTCCACAACAGGGACGTCCTTCCCACTGTCCACAACATATATGTCCTTCCAATATCCACCACAGGGACCTCCTTCTCACTGTCCACCACAGAGAAATCCTCCCTACTGTCCAACAAAGGGATGTCCTTTCCACTGTTCACCAAGGGACGTCCTCTACACTGTCCACATCAGTCATATCCTTTCAACTGTCCACCACAGAAAGGTACACCCGCTGTCCACAACAGGAACATACTTTCCAATGTTTACTAAATGATGTCCTCTCCTATATCCACCACAGAGATGTCCTTCCCACTGTCCACCACATGGTGGTCCTCCCTACTGTCCATGAGAGGGACATGCTTCCCACAGTCCACTACACGGAGGTCCTTCCCAATGTCCACAACATTGACGTCCTTCCCACAATCCACAACATAAATGTCCTCCCCACTGTCCAACACATGAACCTCCTTCCCAATGTTCACCACAGAAAGGTCCTCTCTATTGTCCAACACAGGAATGTCCTTACCACTGTCATAACCAGTGAAATCCTCCCCACTCTCCACAACATGGATGTCCTTCCCACTGTAAACCATAGAAAGGTCCTCTCTGCTGTCCACCACAGGGATGTCCTTCCCACTGTCCACCTAAGTGACGTCCTCCCCTCTGTCCACAAGAGGGACATTCTTACCACAGTTCAACACAAGGAGGTCTTTCCCAATGTCCACAACAGAGATGTTCTTCCCAGAGTCTACAACAAAATATCCTTCCCACTGTTCACCACAGGGACCTTCTACCCACTGTCCACCACAGGGAGTTCCTCTCTACTGTCAATCAAAGTGATGTACTTTCCACTGTACACTACAGGGACGTCCTCCCCAGTGTCCACCAAGGAGAGCTCCTTCCCACTGTCCACCACAGGGAAGTTCTCTCTACTCTCCACCACAGGGATGTCCTTTCCACTGTTCACCACAGGGGTGTCCTCCGCACTTTCCACAACAGGCATGTGCTTTTCAATCTCCAACACAGGAACCTCCTTCCCATTGTCCACAACAGGGAAGTCCTCTCTACTGTCCACTACAGGGATGTCCTTTTCACTGTCTACCATAGGGATGTCCACAGCACTGTCCACAACAGGCATGTCCTTCCCACTGTCCACCTCAGAATGGTACACCCTGCTGTCCACAAAAGGAACGTACTTTTTAATGTCCACCTCAATGATATCCTTTTCTCTGTCCACCACTGGGACTTTCTTCCAACTGTCCACAACATGGTGGTCCTCCCCACTGTCCACCAGGGGCACATGCTTGTCATTGTAAAACACATGGAGGTCCTTCCCAATGTCCACAACATTTACATCCTTCCCACAATCCACAAAATAAATGTCCTTCCCACTCTCCACCACAGGGATCTTCTTCCCACTGTTCACCACAGAGAGGTCCTCTCTACTATCCACCACAGAGATGTCTTTACTACTCTCCGCCTAAGTGAAGACCTCCCCACTCTCCACCACAGGGACATTCTTCTCACTGTCCACAACAGGGAGTTCCACCCCAATGTCCACTAGAGTGACATCCTACCCACTATTCACCACAAAAAGGACTTTCCCAATGTCCACAACAGGAACGTCCTTCCCACTGTCCACAACATATTTGTCCTTCCAATGTCCACCACTGGGACCTCCTTCTCACTGGCCACCACAGAGATATCCTTCCCACTGTCCACCAAATGGACGTCCTTCAAACTGTCCACCAAACGTACATCTTTCAACTGTCCACCACAGAGACAAACTCCCCATTGTCCACCACAGGGACATCCTCCCCACTGACCACCACAAGGACGTCCTTCATACAGTCCACCATAGAGAAGTCCTCGTTGTTGTCCACCAAAGGTAAGTCCTTCCCACTGTCCACCACAGGGACATTCTCCAAATTGTCCACCACAGTGACATCCTGTTCATTGTTCACCACTGGGACATCCTACCCACTTTGCACAACAGTGACATTTTCCAGTGCACAAGAGGGATATCCTCACCACTGTGCTACACAGGGACATCCTCCTTTGCACACCAGGCATGTCAGCAACACTCTCCCCCCCAGAGATGTCCTCTGCACTCGCCACGACATGGACATCCTCCCCACTATCCACCAAAGAAACTTCTTTCCCACTATTCAACACAGGGATGTCATCCCAAATGTCCACCACAGAAAAGTCCTGTTCACTGTCCACCACAGGGATGTCCTTCCCCCATCCACCACAGAAATGTCCTCCCCACTGTCCACAAGAAGGACATCCTTCCCACTGTCCACTATAAGGAGGTCCTTCCCAATATCGACAACAGTGACTTCTTTCCCACTGTCCACAATGTAAATGTTCTTCCCACTGTCCACCACAGTGTGTTTCTCTCTACTGTCCAAAACAGAGATGTACTTTCCACTGTCGACCCAAGGGACGTTTTCTTTGCACCAGAGAAACTTCCTCACCACTGTACACCACAGAAACGTCCTCACCAATGTCCACCACTGTGACGTCCTTTCCACTTTCCATCATGAGGTGGTCCACTCCACTGTCCACCACAAACATCCTTTCCACTGTTCACCACAGGGACATCCTTCCCAATATCCATGACAGGGAAGTCCTCACGACTGTCTACAACCGGGACTTCCTTTCCACTCTCCACCACAGAAACATTCTCATCATTGTATATCACAGGGACATCTTTACCACTGTGACCACAGAGAGGACCTCCCTGTTGTCCAAACTGTCCACCACAATAGCGTCCTCTCAGTTGTCCAAAACAGAAACATCCTCCCCACTGCCCACCACAGGGACGACATACTTACTGTCCACCTTAGGGAGAACCTCCCCACTGTTTACAACAGGGACCTCCTTCCCATTGTCCACCACATGGATATCCTTTTACTGTCCACAAAAAACTTCCTTCCCCCTGTTTACCACAGTGACGATATCCTAAATGTCCACCGCACAAATATATCCCCAAATGTCCACTACAGAAATATCATCCCACTGTACAAAACAGGGACATACTCCTCACTGTCCTCCACAAGGATGTCCATCCAACTCTCCAGAACAGAAAGGTCCTCCCCACAGTCCACCACAGGGATGTCTTTCCCACTGTCCACCAAAGGGACATCCTTCCCACTGTCCAAAACGTGGTCATCTTCCCCACTGTCAACCACATGGAAGTCAATCCCACTGTCCACCACAGGGACGTCCTACACCACAGTCCACCAGAGTGTGGTCCTCTCCACTCTCCACCACAAGGAAATCCTCCTGTGTACAAGAGGGATGTCCTCACCACTGTGCATCACAGAGCATACATTACATTGTCCACCAAAGGGATGTCCTTCCCACTGTCCACCAAAGTGAGGTCCTCCCTGCTGTCCACCACAGGGGCATCATTACCACTGTCCACGTCAGTGTCGTCCTCAAAACTGTCCACCACAGGGATGATTTTCCCACTGTTCACCAGATGAACATCTTCTCCAATGTGCACAAAAGTGACATCCTTTTACTGTCCACAACAGCTGTATCAATACCCCTGACCGCCACAGACAGGTCCTCCCTGCTCTCCACCACAGGGACAGTCTACCCACTATCCACCATAGAATGTCCTTTTCACTGTCCACCACAGGTACATCCTCTCCACTGTCCACAAGAGGGACGTCCTTCCCATTGTACACCACAGAGAGCTCCTTTCTGCTCTCCACCACAGGGACATTCTTCCCAATGTTCACCACAGAGATGTAATTCACACTGTCCACAAGGATGTCCTTAACACTTACCAAACAGGGATATCCTCCTCACTGTCCACCACAGAGACATCCTACACATGTCCAGCACAGTGAGGTCTTCCCCAGTGTCCACCATAGGGTCATAATCCCCTTGTCCACAACATGGAAATCCTTCCAATATCCACAATAATGAAATTATTCCCACAGTTTACACAGGGATCTTCTCCCCACTATCCACTACAGGGATATTCTACACACTTTTCACCACAGGGAGGTTCACCCAACTGTCTACCACAGGGATTTCCTCCCCACTGTCCATCAGATAGAGGTACTCCCCAAGTCCACCACAGGTACATCCTCCTGTGTTCCACAAGTAATTCCATAAAACTGTCAACCACAGGGTCATCTTCACCAATATCCAGCACAGTGACGTCCTTCCCACTATTCACAGGGACATCCTCCTGTGCACAACAGGGACATCCTGGCCAATGTGTACCACAGGGACATCCTTACCACTGTCCACCACAGGGACATCCTCCCCAATATTCAGTACAGAATGGACCTCCCCACAGTCTACCACATGGATGTCTTTCACACTATCCACAAAAGGCACATCCTCCTCACTTTGCACCACAGGGACATCCTCCTATGCACAAAAGGGATGTCCTCACAACTGTGCACCACAGGAATATTCTTTCCACTGTCCACAAGAGTGATGTCCTTCCCACTGTCAACCACAGAGATGTCCTCCCTGCTGTCCACCACAGGGACATTCTTCCCACTTTCCACCACAGAAACATCCTCCCCACTGTCCACCAAAGGGATGTCCTTACAACATTCCACCACAGAGACCTCCATCCCGCTCTCTACATCAGAAGTGTCCTCCCCACTGTTCCCCCCAGGGAGTTCCTCCCTACTGTCCACCACAGGGACATCCTTTCCACGGTCCACCAAACAGATGTCCTTCCCACTGTTCACCACAGGGACATCCTCCTGTGTACTACAAGGACATCCTTCCCACTGATCACAACATGGTTGTCTTCTACAATATGCACTACATGGAAATCCTCACAGCCATCCAACACACAAATATCGTCACTGTAAACCACATGGACATCCTACCCACTGTCCACTACTGGGAGGTCCTCCCCTCTGTCCACCACAGGAACATCCTTCTGCCTGTCCACCACAGTGATGTCCTCCCCACTGTCCTCCAAAGGGATGTCCTTCCCACTGTAGACCACAAGGGCTTCATTTCAATGGTCCAACACAGGAAAGTCCTCTTCACTGTCCACCACAGGTATGTCTTCCGCATTCTCCACCATATGAACATCCTTAGGATTATTCACCAAAGGGACATTCTCCAGTGCACCACAGTAAAATCCTCCCCACTGTCCTTCACAGTGAATTCCTCTACACTGTCCACAACCAGGATGTCCTCCCTCCCCACTGTCTACAACAGGAATGTCCTTCCCACAATTCAAAACAGAAAGGTCTTCCCTTCTGTCCACCACACTGAAGTCCTTCCATCTGCTCCCTCAGTGATATCCTCCCCTCAGACCACGACAGGGATGTCCTTCCCACTGTCCACTACTGGGATGTCCTCCCAGTGTCCACACAAGGGTCATCCATCCCACGGTTTACCTCAAGAAAGTCTTTCCCAATGTCCAAAACAGGGACGTTCTTCCCACAGTCCACAACATATATGTCTTTCAATGTGCACCACAGGGACCTCCTTCACACTGTCCACCACAGAAAAGTCCTCTCTACTGTCCACCTCATGAATGTCCTTTCCACTGACATACCAGCACAGGTATGTCCTCCAAACTCTCCACAACAGGCATGTCCTTTTCTCTCTCCACCACAGGGACCTCATTCCCACTGTCCACAACAGGGAAGTCCTCTCTACTGTCCACAGCAGGGATGTCCTTTCCACTGTCCACCACAGTGAGTCCTCCCAACTGTCTACAACAGGAATGTCCTTCCCACAATTCAAAATATAAAGGTCCTCCCTGCTGTCCACTACAGGGATGGCCATCCCTCTGTCCACCTCAGTGATATCCATTTCTAAGACCATAAGAGTGATGTCCGTCCCACTTTCCACCACAGGGACATCCTCCCCACTGTCCACAAGAGGGTCATCCTTTCCACTGTCCACCAAAAGGTCTTTCCCACTGTAAACAACAGGGACGTCCTTCCCACAGTCCACACCATATATGTCCTTCCAATGTCCACCGTAGGGACCACCTTCTCACTGTCCACCACAGGAAAGTCTTTTCCAATGTTCACAAAAGGGAGGTCCTCTGCACTGTCTACAACAGGCATGTCCTTCCCATTGTCCACCACAGAAAGGTACACCCTGCTTTCCACAATAGGAACGTACTTCCCAATGTCCAATAAATGATATCCTCTCCTCTGTCCACCACAGAGACGTTCTTCCCACTGTCCACCACCTGGTGGTCCTCTCCACTGTCAACGAGAGGGACATGCTTCCCACTGTCCACCACACAGAGGTCCTTTCCAATGTCCACAACATGTACAACCTTCTCACAAGCCACAACATAAATGTCCTCCCCACAGTCCAACAAATGGATCTTCTTCCAACTGTTCATCACAGTAAGGTCCTCTCTACTGTCCACCACAGGGATGTCTTTAATACTGTCCAAACAAGTGACAATCCTCTCAACTGTCCACAACAGGGATGTCCTTCCCAGTGTCCACCACAGAAAGGTCCTCCTCGCTGTCCACCACTGGGATGTCCTTCCCACTGTCCACCTAAGTGACATCCTCCCCTCTGTCTACAAGAGGGACATTATTCCCACAGTTAACAACAAGGAGGTCTTTTCCAATGTCCACAACAGAGATGTTCTTCCCACAGTCCACAACATAAATGTCCTATCCATTTTCCACCACAGGAACGTCCCCCCCACTATCCACAACAGGGATGTTCTTTCCAATTTCCACCAAAGGAACGTCCTTTCGAGTGTTCACCACAGTGACATCCTTCTCACTGTCCACTAAAGGTATGTCCTGCCCAAAGTCCACCACAGGGACATTCTTCCCACTGTCCACCACATGGATATCCTCCCCACTGTCCATCACATGGACGTCCTCACCACTGTCTACCACAGGGGTGTCCTTCCCACTGTCCATCCTAGGGACGTCGTTCCAATTGTTCACCACGGGGATATCCTCCAAATTGTCCATCACAATGACATCTTTCCCCTCTCTACCAAAGAGGCATAAACCACACTGTCCACCACAGGGATGTTTCCCCACTGTTCATCACAGGGTTGTCCTCCCCACTGTCCATCACAGGGCCATCCTTCCCACTTTCCACAACAGGGTCTTCCTTCCCATTGTCCACCACAGGGACATCCTTCCCCTGTTCATTATAGAGAGCTCCAACACACTGTCCACCACAGGGACGTCATACCCACTGTCCACCAAAGGGATGTCCTTCTCACAGTCCCCCACAGGGACATTCTTCCAACTGTCCACCACATGGACATCCTCTCCACTGTCCATCACATGGATGTCCTCACCACTGTCTATGACAGTGATGAACTTCCCACTGTCCATCAAAGAGATGTCTTTCTGTCTGTCCACCAAAGGGACATCCTCCAAATTGTCCACCACAGTGACATTCTTCCCTCGTCTACCAAAGAGACGTAAACCTCACTGTCCACCACAGGGATGTTTCCCCTTTCTCCACCACAGGGTTGTCCTCATCAATATCCACTACTGGGGTTTTCTTTCCCACTGTTCAAGACAGGGACATCCTCCCTACTGTGCAACACAGGAACAATCTCCTGTTCACAACAGGGATGTCCTTACAACTGTGCACCACAGGGACATCTTCCAGTGCACACCATGGATGTCCTAACCACTGTCCACACCGAAGATGTCCTCTGTACTCTCCACAACAGGGAAATCCTTCTTCTGGTCCACCAAAGAGACATTCTCCTGTGCACCACAGAAACGTTCTCACCACTGTTCACCACAGTGATGCCCACCCTACTGTCCACCACAGTGACATCCTTCCCAATGTCCACCTCAGGGATGTCCTTCCCACTGTACACAACAAGGACATCCTTCCCACTGTTCACCACATAAATATCCTCCCCACTGTACACAACAGGGATGTCCTTCCCACTCTCCACCATGAAGACGTTTTACCCACTGCCCTCCACAGGTACATCCTAGCCACTGTCTACCACGGGGACGTCCTTCCCACTGTCCACCAAAGGGATGTCTTTCATACAGTCCACCATAGAGACATCAACCCTTTTGTCCACCAATGGGACATCCTTCAAACTGTCCAACACAGGGACATCCTCCAAATTGTCTACCACTGTGACATTCTTTTCACCTTTCACCACTGGGTCATTATACCCATGTTGCACAACAGGGACATTTTCTTGTGCACAACAGGGATATCCTCACATTCTGCCCCACAGGGACATCCTCCTTTGCACACCAGGGATGTCAGCAACACTCTCCACCCCACAGATGTCCTCTGAACTCTCCACGACAGGGACATCCTCCCCACTATTCACCAAAGAAACGTCTTTTCCATGATTCACCACAGGGATGTCATCATAAATGTCCAACACAGAAAAGTCTTCTTCAATGTCCACCACAGGGATGTCCTTCCCCCTTTCCACCACAGGGATATCCTCCCCACTCTCCCCCTGAGGGATATCCTTTCCACTGTTCACCACAAGGAGTTCCTTCCAAATATAAACAACAGGGACTTCCTTCCCACTGTCCACAACATAAATGTTCTTCCAACTATCCACCACAGTGTGATTCTCTCTACTGTCCACCGCAGAGATGGACTTTACACTGTTAACCAAAGTGACGTTTTCCTTTGCACCAGAGAAACTTCCTCACCACTGTCCACCACAGAAATGTGCTTCCCATTGTCCACTACAGGGACATCCTAGCCCACAGTCCACCATAGTGTGGTCATCTCCACTGTCCACCACAAGGACATCCTCCTGTGCACAAGAGGGATATCCTCACCAATGTGCACCACAGGGACATACTTTGCATTTTCCACCACAGGGAAGTCCTTCTCACTGTCCACCAATGTGAGGTCCTCCCTGCTGTCCACCACAGGGGCATCTTTACCACTGTTCTCCACAGTGTTGTGCTCACAACTGTCCACCATAGAGATGTCCTTCCCACTGTTCACCAGACTGACATCTTCCCTAATGTGCACAAAGGGACTTACTTTTACTGTCCACAACAGGGATGCATTCCAACTGTCCACCACAGAGAGGTCCTCCCTGCTCTCCTACACAGGGACAATCTTCCCACTCTCCCACATCGATCGTTCTTTTCACTGTCCACCACAGGTACATCCTCTCCAATGTCCACCAGAGGGACATCCTTCAAATTGTACACCACATAGAGGTACTTTCCGATGTCCACCACAGGGAAATTCTTCCCATTGTCTACCACAGAGATGTCCTCCCCACTGTCCACCACAAGGATGTCCTCCTCACTTACCAAACAGGGATGTCCTCCCCACACTCTACCACTGAGACATCCTACACATGTCCACCACAGGGAATTCCTCCCCACTGTCCACCATAGGGATGTACTCCCCTTGTCCACAACAAGGACATCCTTCCACTGTCCACAAAAATGACATTATTCCCACAGTTTACCACAGGGATATCCTACCAACTGTCCACTACAGGGATGTTCTACACACTTTTCACCACAGGGAGGGCCTCTCCCCTGTCCATCACATGGATGTCCTCCTGTGTACCAGAAGGAATTACATAAAACTGTCCACCACAAGGTCATCTTCACCAATGTCCAGCACAGTGATATGCTTCCCACTTTTCACCACAGGGACATCCCCCTGTGCACAACAGAGACATCCTGACCAATATGTGTAGAGTGAAAAATAAAGACCATTTTATGAAATATGTAGACTTTTTCTTTGCCCTTAGACCTGGGCAGAAAAATGCAGGTCTCACAATGCAGAACTGAAAATAAGATTTCCTGCCCCCTTGGACACTTGTTGGATGAATTACATTCCTCAAGCCTTAGGCAGTAGGCCCACATATGGGTAGGAGAGGCCCAAGGCAGGAAGACACATTCCTGATTACAGATAAAGTTGCTGCCACCTAGGTGGGGCTATAGCCAGAAGAAGTGAAGATAGTTAATCTGAAATAGTTGGTAAATGACAGGGTGGGACACAGGCACATGGCTATTAACCTTTCAGGGTGGGTTTCTCTGGAATGTTTTGCTATTCTTATGTTATGTATCCTTGGCAACCCCTCCCCCCCTCCCCACTCCCCTGGTTTGTGGTTTTGCTCTTTAAAGACCCCTTACCCATCACTCTTGGCCAAACCTTGCTCTTCAGAGAGAGAACTTGTGGTTTGACTGCCGGCCAATTTCCCTAATAAAGCCTCTGCTGATTGCATCCAGGTATGGTTTCTTGTGATCTTTGGGTGGTCGTGGTCTCCTGAGACTTGAGGAAGGGTCTCCCGAGTATCGGGGTCTTCATGTGCACCACAGAAACATCCTTTCCACTGGCCACCAAAGGGATATTCTGTCCAATGTTCACTAGAGAGTGGACCTTCCAACAGTCCACCACATGGACATCTTTCCCACTGTCTAACAAAGGGACATCATCACTTTGCACTACAGGGACATCCTCCTATGCACAAAAGTGACACCCTCACAACTGTGGACCACAGGAATATTCTTTCGACTGTTCACAATAGTAATGTCCTTCCCACTGTCAATCACAAAGATGTCCTCCCTACTGTCCACCACAGGGACATTCTTCCACTTTCCACCACAGAAACATCCTCCCCACTGTCCACCAAATGGATGTCCTCCCCACATTCCGCCACAGAGAAATACATCCCACTGTCTACAGCATAAATGTCCTTCCCACTGTCCACAACAGGTAAGTCCTCCCAACTGTTCACCACAGCGACGTCCTTTCCACAATCTACCAAACAAATGTCCTTTCCACTGTCCCCCACAGGAACATCCTCCTGTGTACTACAAGGACATCCTTACCACTGTCCACAACATGGCTGTCCTCAACATTATGCACTACAGGAAAATTCCTCACCACCATCCACCACACGAATATCCTCTCCATTGTAAACCACATGGACATTCTATCCACTCTCCACCACACAGAGGTCCTCCCCTCTTTCCACCACGGGGACATCCTTCTGCCTGTCCACCACAGTGATGTCCTCCTCACTGTCCTCCAAAGGAATGTCCTTCCCACTGTCGACCACAAGGACTTCATTTCAACGGTCCAACACAGGGAAGTCCTCTTTACTGTCCACCAAAGTGATATTTCCCCACTCTTCACCACAGGGTTGTCCTCATCAATGTCCACCACTAAGGTGTTCTTTCCCATGTTCAAGACAGGGACATCTTTCCTACTGTGCACCACAGGAACAATCTCCTGTTCACAACATGGACGTCCTCACAACTGTGCACCACAGGGACATCTTCCACTGCACACCAGGGACGTCCTCACTAGTGACCACCCCAGAGATGTCCTCTGCACTCTCCACAAAAGGGAAATCCTTCCTATGGTCCAACAAAGATACATTCTCCTGTGCACCACAGAAACGTTCTCACCACTGTTCACCACAGGGATGTCCACCCCACTGTCCAACACAGGGACATCCTTCCCACTGTCCACCACAGGGAGGTCCTTTCCATCTGTCCACAACAAGGACATCCTTCCAACTGTCCAACACAGAAATATCCTCCCCACTGTGCACAACAGGGATGTCCTTCCCACTGTCCACCACAGAGACGGTCTACCCACTGCCCTCCACAGGGACATCCTACCCACTGTCTACCACAGGGATGTCCTTCCCACTGTCCACCTAAGAGATGTTCTTACCACTGTCCTTTAAAGGTACATCTTTCAACTGTCCATAACAGAGACATCCTCCCCACTGTCCACCACAGGGACATCCTCCCCACTGACCACCACAAGGACGTCCTTCATACAGTCCACGGTCGAGAAGTCCTCCCTGTTGTCCACCAAAGGGGACGACCTTCCCACTGTCCACCATAGGGGCATCCTCCAAATTGTCCACCACAGTGACATCCTTTTCACTGTTCACCACTGGAAAATCCTACCCACTTTGCACAACAGGGACATTTTCCTGTGCACAACAGGGATATCCTCACCACTCTGCACCACAGGGATATCCTCCTTTGCACACCGGAGATTTCAGCAACACTCTCCACCCTAGAGATGTCCTCTGCACTCCCCACGATGGACATTCTCCCCACTATCCACCAAAGAAATGTCTTTCCCACTAATCACGACAAGGACGTCATCCCACATGTCCAACACAGAAAAGTCCTCTTCACTGTCCACCACAGGGAGGTTCTTCCCACTGTACACCACAGGGATATCCTCCTGTGCACACCAGGGATGTCCTAACCACTGTCCACAACAGGCATGTCCTTCATACTGTCCTCCACAGAAAGGTACACCCTGCTGACCACATAAGGAATGGACTTGCTAATGTCCACGTTAATGATATCCTTTCCTTTGTCCACCACAGGGACGTTTTTTCCACTGTCCACCATGTGGTTTTCCTCCCCATTGTCCATGAGAGGGACATGATTCCCACTGCCTACCACACGGAGGTCCTTTCCAATGTCCACAACATTGACTTCCTTCCCACAATCCACAACATATATGTCCTCCCCACTGTCTATCACATGGAACTTCTTCCAATTGTTCACACAGAAAGTTCCTCTTTACTGTCCACCACAGGGATGTTTTTAACCCTGTCCAAACCAGTTACATCCTCCCCACTTTCCACAAGAGGGATGTCCTTCCCAGTGTCCACCACAGAAAGGTCCTCCCTGCTGTCCACCACAGCGACGTCCTCCCCACTGTCCAAAACATGGATGCTCTTTCCACTGTCCAACACATGGACGTCCACACCAGTGTCCACTACAGCAACATACTACCCACTGTCCAGCAGAGGAACATACAACCCACTGTCCACCACAGGTACATCCTCCCCACTGACAATTACAAGGACGTCCTTCTTACAGTCCACAATAGAGTAGTCCTCCCTGTTGTCCAACAAAGGGACATCCTTCCCCCTTTCAACCACAGTGATGTCCTCCCCACTGTCCACCAGACGGATATCCTTACCACTGTTCAACACAAGGAGGTCCTACCCAATGTCGACAACAGGGACTTCTTTCCCACTGTCCACAACATAAATGTTCTTCCCACTGTCCACCACAGTGTGTTTCTCTCTACTGTCCACCACAGAGATATACTTTCCACTGTCCCCCAAAGGGACGTTTTCCTTTACACCAGAGAAACTTCCTCACCACTGTCCACCACAGAAACGTCTTTACCACTGTCCACCACTGTAATGTCCTTTCCACTTTCTACCATGAGGAGGTCCTATCCACTGTCCACCACAGAAACATCCTTTCCACGGTTCACCATAGGTACATCCTTCCCAAAATTCACTACACGGAGGTCCTCACCACTATCCACAACAGGGACGTCCTTTCCACTGTCCACCACAGAAATATCCTCATCACTGTCTATCACAAGGACTTCTCTACCACTGTCCACCACAGATAGGTCTTCCCTGCTGTCCACCACAGTGATGTCCTTTACACTGTTCACCACAGTAACATCCTCTTAGTTGCCCAAAACAGAAATATCCTCCCCACTGTCCACCACAGGTATGTCCTACTTACTGTCCACTACAGGGAGAATTTCCCCACTGTCTACAACAGGGGCATCTTTCCCATTGTCCACCACATGGACATCTTTTCACTGTCCACAAAAAGGACTTCCTTCCCACTGTTTACCACAGGGACGTCTTCCTAACTGTCCACCACACAAATATGTTCCCAACTGTCCACTACAAAAACACCCATCCCACTGTACACAACAGGGACTTATTTGCCACTGTCCTCCACAAGGATGTCTATCCAACTGTCCACAACAGAAATGTCCCACACACTGTCCACCATAGGGACATTCTCCCAACTGTCCACCCCAAGGAGTTCCTCCCCACTGTCCACCACAGGGACATCCTACCCCACAGTACTCCAGAGTGTGGTCCTCCAGACTGTCCACCACAAGACATCCTCCTGTGCACAAGAGGGATGTCCTCACCACTGTGCACCACAGGGACATACTTTGCATTGTCCTCCACACGGACGTCATTCCCACTGTCCACCAAAGTTCGGTCCCCTCTGCTGTCAACCACAGGTGCATCCTTACCGCTGTCCACCACAGGGTCGTCCTCACCAATGTCCACCACAGGGATGTCCTTTTCACTGTATAAAACATGGAAGTACTCTCCACTGTATACCTCAGGGATATCCTTTTTAATTACCACCAAAGAAACTTTCTCCCCAGTGTCCACTAGAGGAACATCCTCATCACTGTCCACCGGAGGGACATCCTTCTCACTCTCCACCAAAGGGAGTTTCTCTCCACTGTCCACCACAGGCATGTCCACCACACTGTCCACCATAGGAAGGTCCTCTCCACTGTCCACCACAAAAACATCCAATCCAATGTCCTCCACAGAAACGTCCTCATCATTGTCCATCACAGGGATATCTTTCCCACTGTCAACCACAGAAAGTTCCTCCCTGCTGTCCACCAAAGGGATGTCCTTCCCACTGTCCACAACAGTAACATCCTCCCCACTGACCACAACAGGGATGTCTTCTCCACTGTCCACCACATGGACTTCCTACCCACTGTCCACCACAGGGAGGTCCTTCCTACTGTCAACCACAGTGAGGTTCTCCCAGCTATCCACCACAGGGACATCCTTCTCACTGTTCACCACAAGAACATCCTCCCCACTGTGCTCGACAGGGACATTCTCCCGTGCACAACAGTTATGTCCTCATCCTTGTGTACCATAGACACATCTTCCTGTGCACATCAGGGGTATCCTCACTACTGTCTACCCCAGAGATGTCCTCCTAACACTCCATGGCAAGGACATCATTCCCAATGTCCACCAAAGGACATTCTCCTTTGCACCAGAGAAATGTCCTCACCACTATCCACCACAAGACGTCCTCCCCACTCTCCACCAAAGGAACATATTCCCCAGTGTCCACCAAAGAGAAGTCCTTTACACTGTCCAAAACAGGGACGTCCTTCCCACTGTCCACCACAGGGAGGTCCTTCCTACTGTAGACCACAGAGAGGTCCTCCCATCTGTCCACCACAGGGACATCCTTCTCTCTGTTCACCACAAGGATATCCTCCCCACTGTGCTCGACAGGGACAACCTCCTATGCACAATAGAAATGTCCTCACTTTGTGCACCACAGGAATATCCTCCTTTGCAAAGCATGGATGTCCTAACCACTCTCTACCCCAGAGATATTCTCCACGTACTCCCCACTGTCCACAAAAGGAAAGTCCTCTCCACTGTTCACAACAGGGACATCCTTCCAACTATCCACCAAAGGGACGTCCTTCCCATTGTCCACCAGAAAGACGTCAATGCAACTGTCTACCACAGGGACATCCTCCCCAGTGTCAACAAAAGGGATGTCCACCCCACTGTCCACCACCGGGATGTTTTCAGCATGGTCCAACACAGGGGCATCCTCACCAATGTCCACCACAGGGACATCCTTCCACTGTCCACAAAAATGATATTATTCCAACAGTTTAGCACAAGGATATCCTCCCCACTGTACACTACAGGGACGTTCTACACAGTGTCCACCACAGGGATTTCCTCCCTACTGTCCATCACAGATTCGTCCTCCCCACTGTTCACCACAGGGATGTCCTCCTGTGTACCACAAAGACATCCATAAAACTGTCCACCACAGGGTTATCTTCACCAATGTCCAGCACAGTGATGTCCTTCCCACTTATCACCACAGGGACATCCTCCTGTGCACAACAGGGACATCCTGACGAGTGTACACCACAGGGGCATCCTTTACACTGTCCACCACAGGGACATCCTCCTTAATGTTCACTCTAGAGTGGACCTCCCCACAGTCCACCACATGGATGTCTTTCCCACCGTCCACCAAAGAAACATCCTCCTCACTTTGCACCACAGTGACATCCTCCTATGCAAAACAGGGACATCCTCATAACTGTGCATTACAAGAATATTCTTTCCACTATCCACAACAGAGATGTCCTTCCCAATGTAGACCACAGAGATTTCCTGCCTGCTGTCCAACACAGGGACATTCTTCCCACTTTTCACCACATAAACTTCCTCTCCACTGTCCACCAAAGTTATGTCCTCCCCATATTCTGCCTCAGAGACGTCCATTCCATTGTCCACAACAGAAATGTCCTCCTCACTGTCCAACAAAGGGAGGTCCTCCCAACTGTCAAACATATGGACAACCTCCTGTGTACTACAAGGACATCCTTACCAGTGTCCAAAACATGGATATCCTCAACAATATGCACAACAGGAAGTCCTCACCACCGTCCAACACATGAATATCATCCACACTGTAAACCACAGGGACATCCTCCTCACTGTCCACCACAGGGAGGTCCTCCCCTCTATCCACCACAGGGACATCCCTCTGCCTGTCCACCACAGTGATGTCCTCCCCACTGTCCTCCAAAGGGACATCCTTCACACTGTCAACAACAAGGACATCATTTCAACGGTCCACCACAGGGAAGTCCTCTTCACTCTCCACCAGAGGGATGTCCTTCCCACTGTACACTACAGGGACATCCTCCATTGCACAACAGGGATTTCCTAACCACTGTCCACCACAGATATGTCCTCTGCACTCTCCACCATATGGACATTTTTTTGTCTATGTACCACTGGGATATTCTTCAGTGCACCAGAAAAACATCCTCACCACTGTTCACGACAAGACGTCCCCCCAATCTCCACCAAAGGGATGTACGCCCAACTGTTGTCCAAAGGGAAGTCCACTCCACTGTCCACATCATTGGAAAGGAACATGCTTTCCACTGTGCACCACAGGGACATTCTTCTGTGCATAACAGAAATCTTACCACTGTCAATCGCAGATATGTCCTCTGCACTCTCCACTCCAGGGAAATCCTTACCACTGTCCAACAAAGAGACATTTCCTTGTGCACCACAGGAACGTCCTCCCCACTGTCCAGAAGGCCATAATCCCCACTGTCCACCAGAGTGAATTTCTCTCACCATTGTCCACAGCAGAGAAGTCATTCTCACAGTACACCACAGGGATTTCCTCCCAACTGTCAATATTCCTAACTGTAATATTCCTAATAGTGTCCTAACCACTCTCTACCCCAGAGATATTCTCCACAGGACTTCCTTCCCACTGTAAACCACAGGGACATCCTCCCCACTGTGCACCACAGGGACATCATACCCACTTTGCACAACAGGGACATTTTCTTGTGCACAACAGGGATATCCTTACCACTGTGCACCACAGGGACATTCTCCTTTGCACACCAGGGATGTCAGCAACACTTTCCACCCCAGAGCAGTCCTCTACACTCTCCACAACAGGCACATCCTCCCCACTATCCACAAAAGAAACGGCTTTCACACTATTCAACACAGGGATGCCATCCTAAATGTCCAACAGAGAAAAGTCCTCTTCAGTTTCCAACAAAGGGATGTCCTTACCTATGTCCATCCCAGGAATGTCCTCCCCACTGTCCACCAGAGGGATATCCTTTCCACTGTTCACCATAAGGCGGTCCTTCCCAATACTGACAACAGGGACTTCCTTTCCACTGTCCACACCATAAATATTCTTACCACAGTCCACCACAGTGTGTTTCTCTCTACTGTCCACCACAGTGATGTACTTTCTACTGTCCACCAAAGGGACATTTTCCTTTGCAACAGAGAAACTTTATCACCACTGTCCACCACAGAAATGTCCTCACCACTGTCCACCACTGTGATGTTCTTTCCACTTTCCACCATGAGGAAGTCCTCTCCACTGTCCACCACAGAAACATCCTTTCCACTGTTCACCTAAGGGATTTCCTTCCCAATATCCACGACAGGGAGGCCCTCACCACTGTCCACAAGAGGGACATAATTTCCTCTCTCCACCACAGAAACATCCTCATCAATATCTATAAAAGGGACATCTTTACCACTGACCACCACAGAGAGGTCCTCCCTGCTGTCCACCACAGGGACTTCCTTCAGACTGTCCACCACAGTAACATCCTCTCAGTTGTACAAAACAGAAACATCCTCCCCTCTGTCCACCACAGGGACGTCCTACTTACTGTCCACCACAGGGAGAAGCTCCCCACTGGCTACAACAGGGATGTCCTTCCCATTGTCCACCATGTTGATATCCTTTTGCTGTCTGCAAAGAGGACTTCCCACTGTTTACCACAGGGACACCTTCCTAACTGTCCACCACACAAATAGGTTTTCAACTATTCACTACATAACGATCCATCCCACTGTACACAACAGGGACATACTCCCCATTGTCCTCCACAAGAATGTCCATCCCACTGTCCAAAACAGAAAGGTCCTACCCACTGTCAAACACATGGATGTCCTTCCCACTGTCCACCAATGTGACATCCTTTTCACTGTCCACAATACTTACATTTACCCCACTGTCCACCACATAGACATCCTACAACACAGTACACGAGAGTATGGTCCTCCACATTGTCCACCACAAGGACATCCTCCTGTGCACAAGAGGTATGTCCTCACCACTTTGCTCCACAGGGACATACTTTGCATTGTCGACCACAGGGACACCATTCCCACTGTCCACCACATTGAGGTCCTCACTGCTGTCCACCACAGGGCCATCCTTACCACTGTCCACCACAGGGTCGTCCTCACCACTGTCCACCATAGGGATGTCCTTCCCACTGTTCACTAGAGGGACATATTCCCCAGTTTGCAAAAAAGGGACATTCTTTTACTGTCCATAACAGGGATGTCCTTCTCACTGTCCACAACAAAGAGTTCCTCCCTGCTCTCCACCACAGGGACAGTCTTCCCATTGTCCACCATAGAACGTCCTTTCCACTGTCCACCATAGGTACATCCTCTTCACTCTCCACCAAAAGAAAGTCCTTCCCATTGTACACCACAGAGTGGTCCTTTCCGCTGTCCACCACAAGGACATTCTTCCCACTTTCCACCACAGAGATGTCCTCCCCAATGTCCACGACAAGAATGTCCTCCCCACTTTAAACAGGGATGTCCTCCCCACTGTCCACCACAGAGACATCGTCCCAATGTCCACCACAGGGTGTTCCTCCCCACTGTACACCATAGGGACGTACTCACCTTGTCCACACCATAGACATCCTTCCACTGTTCACAAAAAGTACATTATTCCCACAGTTTAGCACAGGGATGTCCTCCCCACTGTCCACTACAGGGACATTCTACACACTGTCCACCACAGGGAGTTCCACCCAAATGAAAACCACAGGGATGACCTCCTGTGTACCACAAGGACATCTTTAAATCTGTCGATCACAGGGTCATCTTCACCAATGTCCAGCACAGTGATGTCCTTCGCACTGTTCACCACAGGGACATCCTGACCAATGTGCACCACAGGAACATGCTTTCCACTGTCTAACACAGGGACATCCTACTCAATGTTCACTACAGTGTGGACTTCCCAAATTCAACCACATAGACGTCTTTGCCACTGTCCACCAAAGAAACATCCTCCTCACTTTGCACCACAGGGACATCCTCCTATGCACAATAGGGACGTCCTCACAACTTTGCACCACAGGAATATTCTTTCCACTGTCCACAACAGAGATGTCCTTCCCTGCTGTAGACCACAAAGATGTCCTCTCTGCTGTCAACCACAGGGACATTCTTCCCACTTTCAACAACAAATCTTCCTCCCCATTGTCCACCAGAGGGATGCCTTCCCCAAATTCCGCCACACAGACATCCATTCCACTATCCACAACAGAAATGTCCTCCCTACTGTCTACCACAGGGAGGTCCTCCCAACTTTCCACCACAGGGACGTCCTTTCCACGGTGCACCAAACAGATATCCTTCCCACTGTCCACAACATGGTTGTCTTCCACAATATGCAGTACAGGGACATTCTCACCACTGTCCACCACATGAATATCCTCCCCATTGTAAACCACAGGGACATCCCCCTCACTGTACACCACAGGGACATCCTTCTGCCTGTCCACCACAGTGATGTCCTCCCCACTGTCCTCCAAAGGGAAGTCCTTCCCACTGTCGACCACAAGGATATCATTTCAACGGTCCTCCACAGGGAAGTCCTCTTCACTTCCCACTACAGGGATATCCTTCCCACTGTACACCACAGGGACTTCCTCCTGTGCACAACAGGGATGTCCTAACCACTGTCCACCACATAGATGTCCTCCGCACTCTCCACCATATGGACATCCTTCCAACTATGCACCACAGGGACATCCTCCAGTATACCACAGTAACATTATCCCTACTGTCCATCACAGTGAAATCCTCCCCACTGTCCACCACCAGGATGTCCTCCCCACTGTCTAAAATATGATGTCCTCCCCACTATTCACACCAGAAAGGTCCTCCCCGCTGTCCACCAAGAATATGTCCTTCCCACTGTCCACCTCAGTGATATCCTCTCCTTAGATCATAACAGGGATGTCTTTCCAACTGTCCAACACAAGGAGGTTCTCCTCCCTGTCCAACAGAGGTACACCCTTCCAACTGTCTACCACAAAGATATCTTTCTCAATGTCCTCACAAATCATATGTCCTTCCCAATGTGCACCACAGGGACATCCTGCTGTGTACTATAAGGACATCCTTACCACTGTCCAAAACATGGTCATCCTCAACAATATGCACTACAGGGAAGTCCTCACTGCCATCCACCACATGAATATCCTCTGCATTGTAAACCACAAGGACATCCTACCCCCTGTCCACAACATGGAGTTTCTACCCTCTGTCCACCACTGGGACATCCTTCTGCCAGTCTACCACAGTGATGTCCTCCCCACTGTCCTCCGAAGGGATGTTCTTTCCACTGTCAGCCACAAAGATGTTATTTCAATGGTCCACCACAGTGAAGTCCTCTTCACTGTCCACCACATGGATGTTTTCCCACTCTCCACCACAGGGTTTTCCTCATCAATGTCCACCACTGGGGTGTTCGTTCTCTCTGTTCAAGACAGGGACATCCTCCCTAATGTGCACCAGAGAAAAAATTACCTGTTCACAACAAGGATATCCTCATGACTGTGCCCCACAAGGACATCTTCCAGTGCACACCAGGGACATCCTCACCACTATCCATCCCAGAGATGTTCTCTGCACTCTCCACAACAGGGACATCCTTCCTGTGGTCCACCAAAGTGATGTTCTCCTGTGCAACACACCACTGTTCACGACAGGGATGTCCAGGCCTCTGTCCACCACAGGGACATCCTTCCCACTGTCCACAACAGGGACTTCCTCCTAACTGTCTACCACAAAAATATCCTCCCCACTGTCCACAACAGGGATGTTCTTCCCACTGTCCACCACAGAGACATTCTACCCACAGCCCTCCACAGGGACATCCTACCCACTGTCTACCACAGGAATGTTCTTCCTACTGTCCTCCAAAGGTACATCTTTAAACTCACCTCCACAGAGACATCCTCCACACTGTCCACCACAGGGACAGCCTCCTCACTGACCACCACAAGGACATCTTTCATAAAGTCCACCTTAGAAAAATCCTCCTTTATGTCCACTACAGAAACATCCTCCAAATTGTTCACCACAGTGACATCCTTTTCACTGTTCACCACTGAGACATCCTAGCCACTTTCCACAACAGGGACATTTTCCTGTGCACAACAGAGATACCCTCACCACTGTGCAACACAGGGACATCCTCCTTTGCACATTAGGGATGTCAGCAACACTCTTCACCCCAGAGATGTCCTCTGCACTCTCCACAACAGGGACATCCTCCCACCTATCCACCAAAGAAACGTCTTTCCCACTATTCACCACAGGGATGTCATCCCAAATGTCCAACACAGAAAAGTCCTCTTCACTGTCAACTACAGGGATGTTCTTCCCACTGTACACCACAGGGATGTCGTCCCCACTGTCCACCAGAGGGATATCCTTTCCACTGTTCAGTACAAGGAGGTCCTTCCCAATATAGACAACATGGACTTCCTTTCCACTGTCCACAACATAAATGTTCTTCCCACTCTCCACCATAGTGTGTTTCTACTGTCCACCACAGAGATGTACTTTCCACTGTCCACCAACTGCATGTTTTCCTTTGCACCAGATAAACTTCCTCACCATTGTCCACCACAGAAACGTACTCACCACTGTCCACCACTGTGACGGCCTTTCAACTTTCCACCATGAGGAAGCTCTCTTCATTGTTCACCAGAGTAACATCCTTTCCTATGTTCACCACAGGGACTTCCTTTCCCATATCCACAACATGGAAGTCCTCACCACTGTCCACAACTGGGACATCCTTTCCACTCTCCCCCACAGAAACATCTTCATCACTGTCTATCACAGGGACACCTTTACCACTGTACACCACAGAGAGGTCCTGCCTGCTGTCCACCACAGGGATGTCCTTCACACTGTACACCACAGTAATGTCATCTCAGTTGTCCAAAACAGAAATGTCCTCTCCACTGTCCACCACAGGGACATCCTACTTACACAGAGAGAACCTCTACACTATCTACAACAGGGACATCCTTCCCATTGTCCACCACATGGACATCATTTCACTGTCTGCAAAAAGGACTTCCTTCCCAAAGTTTACTACAGGGACATCTTCCTGACTGTCTACCACACAAATATGTTCCCAACTGTCCACTAAAGAAACATCCATCACACTGTACACAACAGGGACATACTCCCCACAGTCCTCCACAAGAATATCCATCCAATTGTCCACAACAGAAAGGTCCTACACAATGGCCACCACAGAAATGTCCTTCACACTGTTTACCAAAGGGACATCCTTCCCACTGTGCACCACAGGGACATCCTCCTGTGCACAACAAAGACGTCCTCACAAATGTGTACAACAGGGACATGTTCCAGTGCACACAATAGACGTCCTCACCACTGTCCACCCCAGTGATGACCTCTGCACTCTCCAAAACAGGTACATCCTTCTGACGTCCACCAAAATAACGTTTTTCTCTGCACAACAGAAAAGTCCTCACCACTTCCCACCACAGGGATGTCCTCATCACTGTCCAGCACAGGGATGTCCTTACTACTGTCCACCACAGGAACATCCTCCACACTATTCACCACAGAGACGTCCTTCTGCCTGTCCACCACAGCAATGTCCTCCCCACTCTTCACAAGAAGACATCCTTCCCACTGTCCACCACAGGGATATCATCCCAACTATACAACACAGAGAGTTCCCCTTCACTGTCCACCACAGAGATGTCCTTCCCAATATCCACAACAGGGATTTCCTCCCAACTGTCCACCGGAGGGAAATCCTTCCCACTTTTCACCACAAGGAGGTCCTTCCCAATGTCCACAAAAGTGATGTCCTTTTTACTGTCCTCAACATAAACGTCCTTCTCACTGTCCACAACAGGGACATCTTTCCCACTGTCTACCACAGGAAGGTCCTATCTACTGTCCACCACAGTGATGTCATTTCCACTGTCAACCACAGGGACGTTTTCCTCACTGTCCACCACAAGGACATCCTTCCCGCTATCCACCACAGAAATCACATCCTCACTGTCCACAATGGGAACGTCCTACACTCTGTCAGCCACAGGGACATCCTGCTGAAAGTCAATCACAGGGATATTCTCACCAATGTCCAACACAGAGTTGTCCTCAGCACTCTTCACCAGAGAGACATCTTTCCCCCGTCAACCACAAAGATGTTAACCACACTGTCCACCACAGAGATGTTTCCCCACTGTACACAACAGAGGAGTCCTCACCATTGTCCACCACAGGGGTGTTATTTCCCATTATTCTAAACAGGAACATCCTTCCCACTGTGTACTACAGGGACATCCTCCTGTGCACAATAGGGTCATCCTCATGAGTGTGCACCACAGTGACATCTTCCAGTGCACAACAGGGACATCTTCACCACTGTCCTCCCCAGAGATGTACTCTGCACTCTCCAAAACAGGGACATTCTTCCCACGGGCCACCAAAATGACATTCTCCAGTACACCACAGAAACCTCCTCACCACTGTTTACTACAGGGATGACTTCCTCACTGTCCACAACAGGGATGTCCTTCCCACTGTCTACCACAGGGACGTCCTTTTCACTGTCCACCAAAGAGACATCCTTTCCAATGTCAACCACAGTGACTTCCTTCCCACTGTCCAACAAATGGATGTCCTTCCCAACGTCCACCACAGGGAAGTTATTCCAATTGTCCAACACATGGACATCCTCCCCACTGTCCATCACATGGATGTCCTCAACACTGTCTATCACAGGGACGTCCTTCCCACTGTCCATCAATTGGACATCCTTCCAATTGTCCACCACAGGGATATCCTCTAAACTGTCCACAACAGTGACATCCTTCCCCCGTCTACCACAGGGATATAAACCCCACTGTCCACCACAGGGATGTTTACCCACTGTCCACCACAGGGTTGACCTCACCAATGTCCACCACTGGGGTGTTCTTTCCCACTGTTCAAAACATGGACATCCTCCCTACTGTGCACCACAGTAACATTCTCCTGTGCACAAGGTCATCTTCATGACTGTGCACCACAGGGACATCTTCCAGTGCACACCAGAGACATCTTTACTACTGTCCACCACAGAGATATCCTCTGCACTCCCATAACAGGGACATCCTTCCCATAGTACACCAAAGGGACATTCTGTAGTGCACCACAGAATGGTCCTGGCCACTGTTCACCACAGGAATGTCCTCTCCACTGTCCATCACAGGGACATACTTCCCACTTTCCACAACAGGAATGTTCTTTCCACTGTCCACCACAGGGACGTCCTCCCTATTGTCCACCACAGAAACATACTACCCACTGTACACCACAGGGAGGTCCTCCTCAATCTCCATCACAGTTAGGCCCTCTCCACTGTTCACCACAGGGACGTCATTTCAACTCTCCACCACAGAAATATTCACCCCACTGTCCACAACAGGAATGTCCTTCCCACTGCCCTCCACAGGGACATCCTACCAATTGTCTACCACAGGGATGACCTTCCCACTGTTTACCAAACTGATGTTCTTACCACTGTCCACCAAATGTACATCTTTCAACTGTCCACCACAGAGACATCCTCCCCACTGTCCACCACAAGGACATTCTTCCCACTGACCAAAACAAGTATGTCCTTCCCACAGTCCACCATCGAGATGTCCTCCCTATCCTCCCTGTTGTCCACGAAAGGGACATTCTTCCCACTCTTCACCACAGGGATATGCTCCAAATTGTCCACCACAGTTGCTTCCTTTTCACTGTTCACCACTGGGACATCCTACACACTATGCACAACAGGAACATTTTCCTGTGCACAACAGGGATATCCTCACCAGTGTGCAACACAGGAACAACCTCCTTTGCACACCAGGGATGTCAGCAACATGCTCCACCCCAGAGATGTCCTCTGCACATTCCACGACAGGGACATTCTCCCCACTGTCCACCACTGGGACATCCTCCCCAATCTCCACCAAAGGGACATCCTCCCCACTGACAATACAAGGACATCCTTCATACTGTCCACCATAGAGAAGTCCTCCCTGTTGTCCACCAAAGGGATGTCCTCACCACTGTTAACCACAAGGATATCCTCCAAATTGTCCACCACAGGAATATCATTTTCAATGATCACCACTGGTACATCCTACCCACTTTGCAAAACGGGGACTTTTTTGTGCAAAACATGGATATTCCCACCACTGTGCACCACAGGGACATCCTCTTTTGCATACCAGGGATGTCAGCAACACACTTTACCCCAGGGATGTCCTCTGCACTCTCCATGATAGGGACATCCTCCTCACTGTCCACCACAGGAACATCCTCCCCAATGTCCACCACAGAAACATCCTCTCCACTGACAATACAAGGACATACTTAATACAGTTCACCATAAAAAAGTCCTCACTGTTGTTCACCAAAGAGACGTCCTTCCCACTGTCCACCACAGGGACATTCTCCAAATTGTCCACCACAGTGACATCCTTTTCACTGTTCACCACTGCGACATCCTACACACTATGCACAACAGGAACATTTTGCTGTGTGCACCACAGGGATATCCTCCTTTGCACACCAGGGATGTCAGCAACACTCTCCACCCCAGAAATGTCCTCTGCACTCTCCATGAAAGGGACATCCTCCCCACTATCCACCAAAGAAACGTCTTTCCCACTGTTCATCACAGGGATGTCATCCCAAATTTCCAACACAGAAAAGTCCTGTTCAATGTCCACCACAGGGATGTCTTTCCCCATTTCCACCACAGGGATGTCCTCCCCATTGTCCACTAGCAGGATATTATTCCCACTGTTCATCACAAGGAGGTCCTTCCCAATATCGACAACAGGGACTTCCTTCCCACTGTCCACAACATAAATATTCTTCCCACCATTCATCACAGTGTGTTTCTCTCTACTGTCCACCACAGAGATGTACTTTCCACTTTCCACCAAAGGAACATTTTCCTTTGCACCAGAGAAACTTCCTCACCACTGTCCACCACTGTGATGTCCTTTCCACTTTCCACCATGAGGAGGTCCTCTCCACTGTCCACCACAGAAATATCCTTTCCACTGTTCACCACAGGGACATCCTTCTCAATATCCAAAACAGGGAGGTCCTCACCACTGTCCGAAACAGGGACATCCTTTCCACATCCTTCCCACTGCCCACCACTTGGAGTACCTCCCCAATGTCCACCAGAGGGACATCCTTCCGACTGTTCACCACAAGGCAGTCATTCCACTGTGCCCCACAGGAATGACCTCCACTATGTCCAAAACAGGCATGTTCTTCCCATGATTCTCCACAGGGACTTCCTTCCCAATGTCCACCACAGGGACATCCTCTCCTCTGACCACCACAAGGATATCCTTCATACAGTCCAACATAGAAAAGTCCTCCCTGTTGTCCACAAAAGAGACATCATTCAAACTGTCCACCATGGAGAAATCCTCCAAATTGTCTACCACAGTGTCATCCTTTCACTTTTCACCACTGGGACATCCTATCCAGTTTGCACAACAGGGACATTTTCCTGTGCACAACAGGGATACCCTCATGACTGTGCAACACAGGGACATCCTCCTTTGCAAACCAGGCATGTCAGTAACAATCTCCACCCCAGAAATGTCCTCTGCACTCCCCAAGACAGGGATATCCACCCTAAAACCTACCAAAGAAACGTCTTTCCCACTATTCACTACAGGGATGTCTTCCCAAATGTCCAACACAAAAAGTCCTCTTCTCTGTCCACCACAGTTCACCACAAGGAAGTCCTTCCCAATATCGACAACAGGGACTTCCTTTCCACTGTCCACAACATAAATGTTCTTCCCACAGTCCACCACAGTGTGTTTCTCTCTACTGTCCACCACAGAGATGTACTGTCCACTGTCCTCCAAAGTGATGTTTTCCTTTGCATCAGAAAAACTTCACCACTGTCCACCACAGAAACTTCCTCACTGCTGTCCACCACTGTGACGTCCTTTCCACTTTCCACCATGAAGTGGTCCTCTCCAATGTCCACCACAGAAACATCCATTCCACTGTTCACCACAGGGACATACTTTCCACTGTCCAGCACAGAAACATCCTCATAACTGTCTATCAAAGGGACATCTTTACCAATGTCCAACAAAGAGAGATCCTCCCTGCTGTAAACTACAGGGACATCCTTCCCACTGTCCACCACAGGCAAGTCCTCTCTACTGTCCACCACAGGGATGTCCTTTCCACTGTCCACTACAGGGATGTCCACAGCACTGACCACAACAGGCATGTCCTTCCTTCTGTCCAACACAGAAAGGAACACCCTGCTGTCCACAACAGGAACATATTTCCTAATGTTCACATCAGTGATGACCTTTCCTCTGTCCACCACAGGAACGTCCTTCCCACTTTCCACTCCATGGTGTTCCTCCCTGCTGTCCACCAGAGGGAAATGCTTGCCACTGTAGAACACACGGAGGTCCTTCCCAATGTCTGCAACATGTACATCCTTCCCAAAATCCACAACATTAACGTCCTTCCCACACTCCACCACAGGGACCTTCTTCCCACTATTCACCACAGAGAGGTCCTCTCTACTGTCCACCACAGGTATGTCCTTACCACTGTTCAAACCAGGGACATCCTCCCCAATGTCCACAACAGAGATGTCCTTCCCACTGTCCACCACAGAAAGGACCTCCCCTCTGTCCAGCACTGGGATGTCCTTCCCACTGTCCACCTAAGTGAGGTACTCCCCTCTGTCTACAAGAGGGACATTCTTACCACAGGTCAACACAAGGAGGTTTTTTCCAATGTCCACAACAGAGATGGTCTTCCCCGAGGCCACAACAAAAATGTCCTTCCCACTGTCCACCACAGTGACCTCCTTCCCAATGTCAACCACAGGGAGGTCCTCTCTACTGTCCTTCAAAGTGATGTTTTTTGCACTATCCATCACAGGGACGTCCTCCACACTGTCCACAACAAGGATGTTCTTTCCTCAGTACACCACAGGGACGGCCTCCCCAGTGTCCACCACAGGAACATACTACCCACTGACCAACCCAGGGATGTCCTACGCACTGTCTACCACAGGGAGGTCCTCCTTAATCTCCACCACAGGTAGGTCCTCACCACTGTCCACCACAGGGATATCATTTCAACTGTCTACCACAAAAATTTCCTCCACATTGTCAAATATGGGGATGTCCTTCCCACTGTCCACCACAGAGAAGTTCTACCCCCTGCCCTCAACAGGGACATCCTACCTACTGTCCACCAAAGGTACATCTTTCAACAGTCCACCACAGAGACATATTCCCCACAGTCCACCACAGATACATCCTCCCCACTGACCACCAAAAGGACGTCCTTCATACAGTTCACCATAGAGAAGTCCTCCCTGTTGTCCACCAAAGGGATGTCCTTCCCACTGTCCACCACAGGGACATCCTCCAAATTGTCAACCACAGTGATATCCATTTCACTGTTCACCACTGGGATATACTACCCATTTTTCACTACAGGGACATTTTCCTGTGCACAACAGGGAAATCCTCACCACTGTGCACCACAGGGACATCCTCCTTTGCTCACCAGCGATGTCAACAACACTCTCCACCCCATAGATGTTCTTTGCCCACTCCACAACAGGGATGTCCTTTCCACTATCCACCAAGGAAACGTCTTTTGCAATATTCAGCACAGGGATGTCATCCCAACTGTCCAACACAGAAAAGTCCTCTTCACTGTACACCTCAGGGATGTCCTTCCACCTGTCCACCATAGGGATGTCCTCCCCACTGTGCACCAGAGGGATATCTTTCCCAATGATCACCAAAATGAGGTACCTCCCAATGTCCACAACAGGGACATCCTTTCCACAGTCCACGACATATACGTCCTTCCAATGGCAACCACAGGGACCTCCTTCTCACTGTCCACCACAGGGAAGTCCTCTCTACTGTCCACCAAAGGGATGTCCTTTTCACTGTTCACCAAAGTACGTCCTCTGCAGTGTCCACAACAGGCATGTCCTTCCCAATTTCCACCACAGAAAGGTACAGTCTGCTGTCCACAACAAAACATACTTCCCAATATCCACTAAATGATATCCTCTCCTATGTCCACCACAGAGATGTCTACCCCACTGTCCACCACATGGTGTTTCTCCCCACTCTCCATGAGAGGGACATGCTTCCCACTGTCCACCACACGGAGGTCCTTCCCAATGTCCAAAACATGGACGTCCTTCCCACAATCCACAACATAAATGTCCTCCACACTGTCCAACACATGGACCTTCTTCCCACTGTTCCCCACAGAAAGGTCCTCTCTACTGTCCACCACAAGGATGTCCTTACCACTGTCCAAAACAGTGACATTCCCCCCCCCCCACTGTCAACAACAGGGTGTCCTTCTCACATGTCCACCACAGGGAGGTCCTCCCCACTGTCTACCATAGAGACATACTCGCCTTGTCTACATGGACTTCCTTCCACTGTCCACACAAAGGACATTATTCCCACATTTAAACACAGGGATGTCCTCCACATTGTCCACTACAGGGATGTACTACACACTTTTCACCACAGGGAGGTTAACCCCACTGACCACCACAGGGATATCCTCCCCACTGACCATCAGAGAGAGGTCCTACACACAGTCCAACACAGGGATGTCCACCTGTGTACCACAAGGACATCCATAAAACTGTCCACCACAAGATCATCTTCACCAATGTCCAGCACAGTGACATCTTTCCCACTGTTCACCACAGGCACGTCCTCCTGTGTACAACAGGGACATCCTTTCCATGGTTCACCACAGGGATATCCTCCCCAATGTTCACTACAGAGTGGACCTCCCCACAGTCCACGACATGGATGTCTTTCCCACTGTGCACCAAAGAGACATCCTCCTCACTTTCCACCACAGGGACAGCCTCCTATGCACAACCGGTACGTCCTCACAGCTCTGCACCACATCAATATTCTGTCCACAACAGTGATGTCCTTTTCATCGTTGACCACAGAGATGTCTTCCCTGTTGTCCACCAGAGGTATGTCCTTCCCACTGTCTAAAACAGGGATGTCCATCCCACAATTCAAAAGAGAAAGGTCCTCCATGCTGTCCACCACAGGGATGTCCTTTCCTCTGTCCACTTCTGTGATGTCCTCCCCTCAGGCCATAACAGGGATGTCCTTCCCACTTTCCACCACAGAGACGTCCTCCCCACTGTCCACAAGAGGGTCATCCTTCCCACAGTTTACCAAAAAATCTTCCCCAATGTCAACCACAGAGTCCTCCTTCACACTGTCCACCACAGGTAAGTACTCTCTACAATCCACCACAAGGATATCTTTTCCACTGTTCACCACAGTGATGTTCTCTGCACTGTTCACAACAATCATGTACTTTTCACTCTCCACCACAGGGACCTCCTTCCCACAGTCCACCACAGGGAAGTCTTCTTTACTGTCCACCACAGGGATGTAATTTCCACTGTCCACCACAGGGATGTCTACCTCACTGTCTAACGCGCCCCCCTCGAGCCTTGCATCCGTGGGGAAGAAAGCACGAGACACAGAGATCAGGTAGTTACTGCAAAACGAGGCTTTTTAATCTGTCTCACACATGTGGGGAAACGCGGAGAGGCGCGGAAGGGCAGAGCTGAGGAAGGGGTCCGGCTTAAGTACAGTCTAGAGTGACGTATTCACTTCTGATTGGCTGTTCGCTCACCACCCAATATTATGCCTCGGGATTGGCAGTGACTTTGGCACGCCTATCAGCCTAGCAACTGCGCAGATAATTTTTTACATCTGGAGAAGACACGCGGCCAGCACCATCTTGGAAATGCAAATGTATAGCCACTGCTAACAGCGGCTTCCTACATCACTGTCCAATAAAGGCATGTCCTATCCACTGTCCACCACAAAAATTACACCCTGCTGTCCACAAGAGGAACGTACATCCTAATGTCCACCTCAATGATATCTTTTACTTTGTCCACCACAGGAATGTCCTTCCCAATGTCCACCCCATAGTGGTCCTCCCGACTGTCCACCAGAGGGACATGCTTGCCACTGTAGAACATACGGAGGTCCTTCCCAATGTCCACAACATGTATGCCCTTCTCACAATCCACGACATAAATGTCCTTCCCACTATCTACCAAAGGGTCATTCTTCCCATTGTTCACCACAGAGAGGTCCTCTCTACTATCCACCACAGTAATATCATTATCACTGTCCACCTAAGTGAAGACCTCCACTCTCTCCACCACAGGGACATTCTTCCCACTGTCCACAATATGGAGTACTTCCCCAATGTCCAAGAGAGGGACATCCTTCCGACTGTTCACCACAAGGCAGTCTTTCCCAATGTCCACAACAAAGACATCCTTCCCATAGTCCACAACATATATATGTCCTTCCAATGTCCACCAAAGGAACTTCCTTTGCACGGTCCACAACAGTGAAGTCCTTTCTACTGTCCACCACAGGTATGTCCTTTCCACTGTGCACCACAGGGATGACCTCCGCCATGTCCAAAACAGGCAAGTTCTTTCCATGATCCACCACAGGGACTTCCATCCCAATGTCCACCACAGGGACATCCTCTACAATGACTACCACAAGGACATCCTTCATACAGTCCAATGCAGAGAAGTCCTCCCTTTTGTCCACCAAAGGTAAGTCCTTCCAATTGTCCACCACTGGGACATCCTCCAGATTGTTCACCACAGTGACATCCTTTTCACTGTTCACCACTGGGACATCCTACCCACTTTGCACAACAGGGACATTTTCCTGTGCACCACATGGATACCCTCACCACTGTGCAACACAGGGATATCCTCCTTTCCAAACGAGGCATGTCAGCAACACTCTCCACCCCAGAAATGTCCTCTGCATTTACTACAACAGGGATATCCTCCCCACTATCCACCAAAGAAATGTCTTTCCCACTATTCACCACAAGGATGTCTTCCCAAATGTCCAACACAAAAAAGTCCTCTTCTCTGTCCACCACAGGGATGTCCTTCCCCCTGTCCACCACAGGGATGTCCTACCCACTGTCCACCAGAGGGATGTCCTTCCCACAGTTCACCACAATGAGGTCCTTCCCAATATCGACAACAGGGACTATCTTTCCACTGTCCACAACATAAATGTTCTTCCCACAGTCCACCACAGTGTGTTTCTCTCTATTGTCCACCACAGAGATTTACTTTCCACTGTACTCCAAAGCGATGTTTTCCTTTGCATCAGAAAAACTTTCTCACCACTGTCCACCACAGAAACTTCCTCACCACTGTCCACCACTGTGACATACTTTCCTTTTTCCACCATGAAGAGGTCCTCTCCAATGTCCACCAAAGAAACATCCATTCCACTGTTCACCACAGGGACATCCTTTCCACTGTCCATCACAGAAACACCCTCATCACTGTCTATCACAGGGACATCTTTACCAATGTCCACCACAGAGCAGTCCTCCCTGCTGTAAACCACAGGGACGTCCTTCACACTGTCCACCACAGTAATGTCCTCTCATTTGTCCAAAAGAGAAACATCCTCCCTACTGTCCATCATGGGGACTTTCTACTTACTGTCCACCACAGGGAGAACTGCCCCATTGTCTACAACAGGGAAGTCCTTCCCATTGTTCACCACATGGACATCCTTTCACTGTCACAAAAAAGACTTCATTTCCACTGTTTACCACAGGGACGTCTTCCTAACTGTCCACCACACAAATATGTTCCCAACTATCCCCTACAGAAATATCCATCTCACTGTACACAACAGGAACGTAATCCTCACTGTCCTCCACAATGATGTTCATCCCACTGACCACAACAGAAATTTCCCACACACTGTCCACCACAGGAACATCCTCCAAACTGTCCACCCCAAGGAGTTACTCCCCCACAGTCCACAAGAGGAACGTCCTTCCCACTGTCATCCAAAGGGACATCCTACCCACTGTCCACAACACAGATATCTTCCCCACTGTCCACCACAGGGACGTCCTACCCCACAGTCCACCAGAGTGTTGTCCTCCACACCTGTCCACCACAAGGACATACTCCTGTGTACAAGAGGGATGTCCTCACCACTGTGCATCACAGGGACATACTTTGAATTGTCCACCACAGGGACATCCTTCCCACTCTCCACCAAAGTGAGGTCCTCCCTGCTGTCCACCACAGGAGCATCCTTACCACTGCCCACCACAGGCTCATCCTCACAACTGTCCACCACAGGGATGTCCTTCCCACTCTTCACCAGATGGACATCTTCCCCAATGTGAACAAAAGTGACATTCTTTTACTGTCCACAACAGGGATGTCCTTCCCACTGTAAACCACAAAGACATTCTACACACTGCCCTCCACAGGGACATCCTACCCATTGTCTAACATACGAACATCCTCCCCACTGACCACCAGAAAGACGTCCTTCATACAGTCCAACATAGAGAAGTCCTCCCTGTTGTTCACCAAAGGTAAGTCCTTCCCACTGTCAACCACTGAAACATCCTCCAGATTGTCCACCACAGTGACATCCTTTTCTCTGTTCACCACTGGTACATCCTACCGACTCTGCACAACAGGGACATTTTCTTGTGCACAACAGTGATATCCTCACTACTGTGCACCACAGGGACATCCTCCTTTGCACACCAGGGATGTCAGAAACACTCTCCACTCCAGAGATGTCCTCTGCACTGTCCACAACAGTGACACCCTCCCCACTATCCACCAAAGAAACTTCTTTCCCACTATTCACCAAAGGGATGTCATCCCAAATGTCCAACCCAGAAAACTCCTCTTCACTGTCCACAACAGGGATGTCCTTATCCCTGCACACCACAGGGATGTCCTCCTAACTGTCCACCAGAGGGATATCCTTCCAACTGTCCATCACAGGGAAGTCCTTTCTAATGTACACCACAGGGATGTCTTTTCCACTGTCCACCACAGGGATGTCCACAGCACTGTCCACCACAGGCATGTCCTTCCCACTGTTTACCAAAGAAATGTACGCCCTGCTGTCCACAACAGGAACATACTTTCTAATGTCCACCTCATTGATGTCTTTTCCTCTGTCCACCACAGGGATGTCCTTCCAACTGTCCACCACATGGTGGTCCTCCCCACTGTCCACCAGAGGGACATGCTTGCCAATGTAGAACACACAGAGGCACTTCCCAATGTCCAAAACATGTATGTCCTTTTCACAATCCACAACATAAATGTCCTTCCCACTCTCCACCACAGGGACCTTCTTCCCACTGTTCACAGAGAGGTCCTCTCTACTATCCACCACAGATATGTCCTTACCACTATCCACATAAGTGAAGACCCCCACTCAACCACAGGGACATCCTTACCACTGTCCACCACAGGGAGTTCCTCCCCATTGTCCACCAAAGGGACATCCTTCCCACTGCTCACCACAAGGAGGTCTTTCTCAATGTCCACATCAAGGATGTCCTTCCCACAGTCCACAACATATATGTCCTTCCAATGTCCACCACAGGAATCTCATTCTCACTGTCCGCCACAGAGAAGTCCTCTCTACTGTCCACCACATTGATTTCCTTTCCACTGTCCACCAAAGTTATGTCCTCAGCACTTTCTACAACAGGCATGTCCTTCCCACTGTCCACCTCAGAAAGGTACACCCTGCTGTCCACAACAGGAACGTACTTCCCAATGTCCACTAAATGATGTCCTTTCCTAGGTCCATCACAGAGACGTCCTTTTCACTGTCCACCACATGGTGTTTCTCTCCACTGCCCAAGAGTCGTACATGCTTCCCACTGTCCACCACACGGGTGTCCTTCCCAATGTCCACAACATGGACGTCCTTCCCACAATCCACAACATAAATGTCCTCCCTACTGTCCAACACATAGACCTTGTTCCCAGTGTTCACCACAGAAAGGTCCCCTTTACTGTCCACCACAGGGATGTCCTTACAACTGTCCAAAGCAGGGACATCCTTTTCACTGTCCACCACAGAATGATCCTGACCACTGTCAACAACAGTGATTTCCTTCCCACTGTCTACCACAGGGACATCCTCCCCACTGACCACCACAAGGACGTCCTTCATACAGTCCACCATAGAAAAGTCCTCCCTGATGTTCACCAAAGGTAAGTCCTTACCACTGTCCACCACTGGAACATCCTCCAGATTGTCCACCACAGTGACATCCTTTTCACTGTTCACCACTGGGACATCCTACCCACTTTGCACAACAGGGACATTTTCCTGTGCACAACAGGGATATCCTCACAACTGTGCAACACAGGGACATCCTCCTTTGCAAACCAGGCATGTCAGCAACACTCCCCACACCAGAGATGTCCTCTGCACTCTCCACAACAGGGGCACCTTCCCCACTATCCACCAAAGAAATGTCTTTCCCACTATTCACCACAGGGATGTCTTCCCAAATGTCCAACACAAAAAAGTCCTCTTCTCTGTCCACCACAGGGATGTCCTTCCCCCTGTCCACCACAGGGATGTCTTACCCACTGTCCATCAGAGGGATATCTTTCCCACAGTTCACCACAATGAGGTCCTTCCCAATATCGACAACAGGGACTTCCTTTCCACTGTCCACAACATAAATGTTCTTCCCACAGTCCACCACAGTGTGTTTCTCTCTACTGTCCACCACAGAGATGTACTGTCCACTGTCCTCCAAAGTGATGTTTTCCTTTGCATCAGAAAAACTTTACCATTGTCCACCACAGAAACTTCCTCACCACTGTCCACCACTGTGACGTCCTTTCCACTTTCCACCACAGAAACATCCATTCCACTGTTCACCACAGGGACATCCTTTCAACTGTCCAGCACAGAAACATCCTCATCACTGTCTATCACAGGGACATCTTTATCAATGTCCACCAAAGAGAGATCCTCCCTGCTGTAAATCACAGAGATGTACTTCACACTGTACACCACATGGTGGTCCTCCCCACTGTCCACCAGAGGAACACACTTGCCAGTGTAGAACACATGGAGGCCCTTCCCAATGTCCAAAACATGTATGTCCTTCCCACAATCCACAACATAAATGTCCTTCCCACTCTCCACCACAGGGACCTTCTTTTTACTGTTCACCACAGAGAGGTCCTCTCTACTATCCACCACAGGGATGTCCTTACCACTGTACACCTAAGTGAAGACCTCTCCTCTCGTCACCACAGGGAAATCCTTACCACTGTCCACCACAGGGAGTTCCTCCCCATTGTGCACCAAAGGGACTTCCTTCCCACTGTTCACCACAAGAAGGTCTTTCCCAATGTCCACAACAAAGACGTCCTTCCCACAGTCCACCACAGGGAAATCCTATCCCACAGTCTACCAGATTGTGGTACTCCCCACCTGTCCACCACAAGGACATCCTCCTGTGCCCATGAGGAATGTCCTCACCACTGTGCACCACAGCGACATACTTTGAATTGTCCACCACAGGGACATCCTTCTCACTCTCCACCAAAGTCAGGTCCTCCCTGCTGTCCAACACAGGGGCATCCTTACCACTGCCCACCACAGACTCATCCTCACCACTGTCCACCATAAAGATGTCCTTCCCACTCTTCACCAGATGGACATCTTCCCCAATGTGAACAAAAGTGACATCCTTTTACTGTCCACAACAGGGAGGTCCTTCCCACTGTAAACCACAAAGACATTCTACACACTGCCCTCCACAGGAACATCCTACCCATTGTCTAACATACGGACATCCTCCCCACTGACCACCAGAAAGACGTCCTTCATACAGTCCAACATAGAGAAGTCCTCCCTGTTTTCCACCAGAGGGATGTCCTTCCCACTGTCCACTAAAGGTACATCTTTCAACTGTCCACCACAGAGACATCCTCCCCACTGTCCACCACAGGGATATCCTCCCCACTGAGCATCACAAGGACGTTTTTCATACAGTCCACCATCGAGATGTCCTCCCTGTTGTCCACCAAAGGGACGTTCTTCCCACTGTCCACCACAGGCTCATCCTCCAAAGTGTCCACCACAGTGACATCCTTTTCACTGTTCACCATTGAGACATCCTACCCAATTTGAACAACAGGAACATTTTCCTGTGCCCAACAGGGATATTCTCACCACTGTGCACCACAGGGACATCCTCCTCTGCACACCAGTGATGTCAGCAACATGCTCCACCCCAGAGATGTACTATGCACTCTCCACAACAGGGACATGCTCCCCATTATTCACCAAAGAAACATCTTTCTCGCTATTCACCACAGGGATGTCATCCCAAATGTTCAACACAGAAAAATCCTCTTCACTGTCCACCACAGGGATGGTCTTCCCCCTGTCCACCACAGGGATGTCCTCCCCACTGTCCACCAGAGGGATATTTTTCCCACTGTTCACCACAAGGAGGTCCTTCCCAATATCGACAACAGGAAATTCCTCCCACTGTTCACAACATAAATGTTCTTCCCACTGTCCACCACAGAGAAACACAGTGTTTTTCTCTCTACTGTCCGCCACAGAGATGTACTTTCCACTGTCCACCACAGGGATGTCCACAGCACTGTCCACCACTGTGATGTCCTTTTCACTTTTCACCATGAGGAGGTGCTCTTCACTGTCCACAACAGAAACATCCTTTCCACTGTTCCTCACATTGACCTCCTTCCCGCTGTACACCACAGGGAAGTCCTCTCTACTGTCCACCACAGGGATGTCCTTTCCACTGTTCACCACAGAGATGTCCTCCGCCCAGTCTACAACAGGCATGTCCTTTCCATGGTCCACCACAGGGACCTCCTACCCACTGTTAACCACAGGGAAGTCCTCTCTACTGCCCACCACAGTGATGTCCTTCTTACTGTTCACCACAACAAGGTCTTTCCCAATGTCCACAACAGGGACATCCTTCCCACAGTCCACAACATATATGTCCTTCCAATGTCCAACACAGTGACCTCCTTCTCACTGTCCACCACAGGGAAGACCTCTCTACTGTCAACCACAGGTATGTCCTTTCCACAGTCCACCACAGGGATGTCCTCCGACCTGTCCACTATAGGCATGTACTTGCCATGGTCCACCACAGGGACCTCCTTCCCACTGGCAACCAAAGGGAAGTCCTCTCTACTGTCCACCACATAGATGTGCTTTCCACTGTTCACCCCAGGTATGTCCTCCTCACTGTTCACAAAAGTCATGTCCTTTCACTCTCCACCGCAGTGACATCCTTCCCACTGTCCACCACAGGGAAGTCCTCTCTACTCTCCACCACAGTGACGTCCTTTCCATTCTCCACCACAGGGATGTCCACAGCACTGTCCACAACAGGCATGTCCTTCCCACTGTCCACCACAGAAAGGTACACCCTGCTGTCCACAACAGGAACATACTTCCTAATGTCCACCCCAATGATGTCCTTTCCTCTATCCACCACAGGGACGTCCTTCACACTGTCCACCACATGGTGGTCTTCCCCACTGTCCACCAGAGGGACATGTTTGCCAAAGTAGAACACACGGAGGATTTTCCGAATGTCCGCAACATGTACGTTCTTCCCACAATCCACAACATATATGTCCTTCCCACTCTACACCAAAGGGACCTTCTTCCCACTCTTCACAACAGAGAGGTCCTCTCTACTCTCCACCACAGGGATGTCCTTACCACTGTCCACCTAAGTGAAGACATCCCCCTCTCCACCACAAGGACAACCTTCCCACTGTCAACCACAGGGATGTCCTCCCCAATATCCAGCAGAGGGACATTGATCCCAGTATTCACCACTAGGAGGTCTTTCCCAATGCCCACAACAGAAACATCCTTCTGAAGTCCACAACATATATGATCTTCCAATGTCCACCACAGGGATATCCTTCTCACTGTCCACCACAGGGAAGTCCTCTCTACTGTCCAACACAGGTATGTCCTATGCACTGTCCAACACAGGAATGTCCATGACCCTGTCCACAACAGGCATGTCCTTTCCATGGTCCACCACAGGGACCTCCTCCCCACTGTCCACCACAGCTAGGTCCTATCTACTGTCCACCACAGGTATGTCCTTTCCACTGTACACCAAAGGGACGTCCTCTGCACTGTCAGCAACAGGCATGTCCTTCCTACTGTCTACCACAGAAAGGTACACGCTGCTGTCCACAACAGGAACGTACTTCACAATGTCCACTAAATGAAGTCCTCTCCTATGTCCACCACTGAGATGTCCTTCCCACTGTCCACCACATTGTGTTTCTCCCCACTGCCCATGAGAGGGACATGCTTCCCACTGTTCACCACATGGAGGTTTTTCCCCTATGTCCACAACATGGACGTCCTTCCCACAATTCACAACATAAATGTCCTCCCCACTGTCCAAAATATGGACCTTCTTTCCACTGTTCACTAGAGAAAGGTTCTCTCTACTGTAAACCTCAGGGCTGTCCTTACTACTGACCAAACCTGTGACATCTTCCACACTGTCCACAACAGGGATGTAATTCCCACTGTCCACCAGAGAAAGGTCCTCACCACTGTCCACCACAGGGATGTCCTTCCCACTGTCCACCTAAGTTATGTCCTCCCCTCTGTCCACAAGAGGGACATTCTTCCCAGTTCACCACAAGGAGGTCTTTCCCAATGTCCACAACAGAGATGTTATTCCCACTGTTCACAACAAAAATATCCTTTCCACTGTCCACCACAGTGACCCACTTCCCACTGTCTACCACAGTGACATCCTCTTTACTGTCCATCAAATGATTTCCTTTCCACTGTCCACCACAGGGACGTCCTCCCCACTGTCTACAACAGGGATGTTCTTCTACTGTCCACAAAAGGGACGTCATCTCCAGTGTCCACCACAGGAATGTACTACCCACTGTCTACCACAGGGATGTCCTACCCACTGTCTACCACAGGGATGTCCTCCCCAATCTCCACCAGAGTTAAGTCCTCTCCACTGTCTACCACAGTGTTGTCATTTGAACTGTCCAACACAGAAATATTCTACCCACTGACAAAAACAGGTATGTCCTTCCCACTGTACACCACAGAGACTTTCTACCCACTGCCCTCCACAAGGACATTCTACCCACTGTCTAAAACAAGAATGTCCTTCCCATTGTCGACCAAAGGGATGTTCTTCGCACTGTCCTCCAAAGGTACATTTTTCAACTGTCCACCACAGAGACATCCTTCCCACTGTCCACAACAAGGACATCCTAGCCACTGACCACCACAAGGACATCCTTCATACAGTCCACCATTGAGAAGTCCCTCCTGTTGTCAATCAAAGGGATGTTTTTCCAACTGTCCACCACAGGGACATCCTCCAAATTGTCCACCACAGTGATATCCTTTTCACTGTTCACCACTGGGACATCCTACCCACATTGCACAACAGGGACATTTTCCTGTGTACAACAAGGATATCCTCACCACTCTGCACCACCCTGCTGTCCACAACAGGAACGTACTTCCCAATGTCCACTAAATGAAGTCCTCTCTACTGTCCACCATAGAGACGTCCTTCCCACTATCCACCACATGGTGTTTCTCCCCACTGTCCATGAGAGGGACATGCTTCCCAATTTCTACCAAATGGAGGTCCTTTCTAATGTCCACATCATGGATGTCCTTCCCACAATCCACAACATGGATGTCCTTCCCATGGTTCACCAGAGGGACATCTTCCCCAATGTGCACAAAAGGGACATCCTTTTACTGTCAACAACAGGAATGTCCTGCCCATTGTCCACCACAGAGAGGTCCTCCCTGCTCTCCACCACAGGGACAGACTTCCCACTGTCCACCATCTTACGTCCTTTCCACTGTCCACACAGGTACATCCTCTCCACTGTCCACCAGAAGGATGTTCTTCCCATTGTACACCACAGAGAGGTCTTTTCCGCTGTCCACCACAGGGATATTCTTCCCAATGTCCACCACAGAGATTTCCTCCCCACTGTCCATCACAAGATTATCCTCCCCATTTACCAAACAGGGATGTCCTCTCCACTGTCCACCACAGAGACCTCCTACACATGTCTGCCACAAGGAGGTCTTCCCCAATGTCCACCATAGGGACATACTCCCCTTGTCCACAACATGTACATCTTTCCACTGTCCAAAAAAGGACATTATTCCCACAGTTTACCACAGTTATGTCCTCCCCACTGTCCACTACAGCTACGTTCTATACACTTTTCACCACAGGGAGGTCCACACAACTGTCCACCACAGGGATTTCCTTTCCACTGTCCATCAGAGAGAGGTCCTCCCCACAGTCCACGACAGGGATGTCCTCCTGTGTACCACAAGGACATCCATAAAACTGTCCACCACAGGTTCATCTTCACCAATGTCCAGCACAGTGACATACTTCCCACTGCTCACCACAGGGACATCCTTCTGCCTGTCCACCACAGGGATGTCCTCCCCACTCTCTACAAAAAGACATACTTTCCACTGTCTACCACAGGAATGTCAACCCAACTGTACAATATAGAGAGTTCCTCTTCACTTCCACCACAGAGATGTCCTCCCAACTGTTCACCAGAGGGATATACTTCCCACGGTTTACTACAAGGAGATCCTTCCCAATGTCCACAAAAGGGGCCTCCTTTTTATGTCCACAACATAAACATCCTTCTCACTCTCCACAACAGGGACAACCTTCCCATTGTTAACCACAGGGAGGTCCTATCTATTGTCCACCACAGTGATGTTCTTTCCACTGTCCACCACAGGGACGTCCTCTTCACTGTACACCACGAGGACATCCTTTCCACTGTCTACCACAGAAACCACCTTCCCACTGTCCACCATGAGAACATCCTACACTCTGTCAGCCATAGGGGCATCCTGCCCAATATCCACCACAGGGATGTTCTCACTAATGTCCAACACAGAGTTATCCTCAGCACTCTTCATCACAGGGACATCTTTCCCCCTCAACCACCAAGATGTCCACCACACTGTCCACCACAGAGATGTTTCCCCACTGTCCACAACAGGGGCGTCCTCACCAATGTCCACCACAGGAGTGTTCTTTCCCATTGTTCAAAAGAGGAACATCCTCCCAACTGTGCACCACAGGGACATCCTCCTGTGCACAAAAAGCTCGTCCTCATGACTGTGCACCCAGGAACATCTTCCAGTGCACAACAGGGATGTCCTAACCACTGTACACCAGAGAGATGTCCTCCACACCCCACACCATATGGACATCCTTCCAACTATGCACCACAGGGACATTCTCCAGTGCACCACAGTAACATCCTCCCCACTGTACATCACAGTGAAATCCTCCCCACTGTCCATCACAGTGAAATCCTCCCCACTGTCCACCACTGGATGTCCTCCCCACTGTCTACAACAGGGATGTTTTTTCCACTATTAACACCAGAAAGGTCCTTCCCACTGTCCACCAAGAGGATGTCCTTCCCACTGTCCACCTCAGTGATATCCTCTCCTCAGATCATAAGAGGAATGTCCTTCCTGCTGTCCACCACAAGGAGGTCCTCCCCACATTCCACCAGATGCACACCCTTCCCACTGTCCTCCACAAAGAAGTCTTTCCCAATGTCCACAACAGGGACATCCTTCCCATTGTCCACAACATATATGTCCTTCCCACTGTCCACCACAAGGAGCTCCTTCCCACTGTCAACCACAGGGAAGTCCTCTCTACTGTCCCCTACATTGATGTCCTCTACACTGTCCACAACAAACATGTACATCTCCTTGTTCACAACAGAAACATCCTCTCCACTCTCCACCACTGGGAGGTTTTCCCAACAGTCCAGCACAGGAACGTGCTTTCCACTGTTTGACAAAGAGATGTCTTTCCCACTGTCCACCAGAGGGACATCCTCCTGTGTACCACAAGGACAACCTTACCACTGTCGAAAACATGGTTGTCCTCACCAATGTCCACTACAGGGGCGTCCTCCCCACTGTCCACAACATGAATATCATAAACACTGTAAACCACAGGGACATGCTACACATTGTCCACGACAGGGAGGTCCACCTTTCGGTCCACAACAGGAACGTCCTTCTGCCTGTCTACCACAGTGATGTCCTCCCCACTGTACACCTAAGTGACATCCTTCTATGAACAACAGGGATGTTCTTACCAATGTACACCCCAGAGTTGTCCTCTGCACTACCCACTACAAGGACATCCTTCTCACTGTCCACCAAAGAGAAATTCTCTTGTGTACCAAAGGAACGTTGACCAAACAAGTGACATCCTCCACACTGTCCACAACAGGGATATCATTCCCACTGTCCACCACAGAAAGGTTCTCCCCACTGTCCACCACAGGGCTGTCCTTCCTACTGTCCACCTAAGTTACATCCTTTCTTCTGTCAACAAGAGGAACATTCTTCCCACAGTTCAACACAAGGTCTTTCCCAATGTCCACAACATAAATGTCCTTCCCACTGTCCACAACAGAGACCTCCTTCTCACTGTCAACCACAGGGAGGTCCTCTCTAATGTCCATCCACGTGATGTCATTTCCACTGTCCAACACAGGGATGTCCTCCCCACTGTCCACAACAGGGATGTTCTTTCCATGGGCCATCATAGTGACATCCTTCCCAGTGTCCACCACAGGGACGGCCTACCCACTCTCTACAACAGGGAGGTCCTCCCCAATCTCCACCACAGGTAGGTCTTCTCCACTGTCCACCACAGTGTCATGATTTCAACTGTCCACCACAGAAATATTTTCCCAACTGTCCACAACAGGGATGCACTCCCACTGTCCACCACAGAGACGTTCTTCCCACTGACCTCCACAGGGAAATCTTATCCACTGTCTACCACAGGGATGTCCTTCCCCCTATCCACCAGAGGGATGTCCTTCCCAGTGTTCACCACAAAGGGGTCCTTTCTAATATCAACAACAAAGACTTCCTTCCCATTGTGCACAACATAAATGTTCTTCCCACTGTTCACCACAGTGTGTTTCTCTCTACTGTTCACCACAGAGATGTACTTTCCACTGTCCACCAAAGGGACATTTTCTTTTGCACTGGAGAAACTTCCTCACTACTCTCCACCACAAGAACATCCTCACCACTGTCCACCACTGTGACGTCCTTTCCACTTTCTACCATGAGGAGGTCCTATCCACTGTCCAACACAGTCCTTTCCACTCCTCACCACAGGGACTTCCTTCACAATATACATGACAGTGAGGTCCTCACTTCTGTACATTACAGGAACGTCCTTTCCACTGTCCACCACAGAAACATGAAGTACTCACCACACTGTACCACACGGATATACTTCCCACTGACCACGTCAGTGACTCTTTCCATCACAGGGGCATTCTACCCACTGTCCACCACAGAAAGGTTCTCCCTGCTGTCCACCACAGGGCCATCCTTACCACTATTTCCCACAGGGTCATCCTCACCAATGTCCACCACAGGGAAATCCTTCCCTCTGTTCACCACAAGAACATCCTTTCCACTGTGCACCACAGGGACATTCTTCTGTGCATAACAGAAATGTTCTTACCACTGTCCATCGCAGAGATGTACTCTGCACTCTCCACTAAAGGGAAATGCTTCCGACTGTCCACCAAAGAAACGTTTTCTTGTACACCACATGAAACTCCTCCTTACTGTCCACAAGGACATCATACACACTATCCACCACAGTGAAATTTTCTCACCATGTCTACCACAGAGATGTCTTCCTGCAGTCCAACACAGGGATTTCCTCCCAACTGTCAAACACAGGGACGTCCTTCCTACTGTAATTGATAGGGATATCCTCCCCACTGTGCACCACAGGGACATCCTGCTGTGCACAATAGAGACATCCTCACTAATGTGTACTACAGGGATATCTTCGTGTGCACACCATAGATGTCCTCACCACTGTCCACCCCAGAGATGTCTTCTGCACTCTCCAAAACAGGACATCATTACCTCGGTCCATCAGAATAACGTTTTCCTGTGCACCACAGAAACGTCCTCAACACTGTACACCACAGGGACATCCTCATCACTGTCCAGCACAGGAATGTTCTTACCACTGTCCAATACAGGGACATCCTCCACACTGTTCACCTCAGGAACGTCGTTGTGACTGTCCACCTGTCCACCACAGGGATGTCCTCCCTACTCTCCACAAAAAGAACTCCTTCCCACTGTCAACCACAGGGATGTCATCACAAATGTTCAACACAGAGAGTTCCTCTTCACTGTCCTCCTCTATCTCCTCTTCACTGTCTCTCCTATATCTGGATGCCCTTCTGTCTTCTCATCTCTCTGGATGTCCTTCTGTTGTCTCCTTTCTCTTGATGCCCTTCTGTTCTCCCCTCTCTCTAGATGCCCTTCTGTCTTCTTCTCTCTCTGGATGCTCTTCTGTTCTTTCATCTCTCTGGATGTACTTGAGTCCTCTCCTCTCCCTGGATGCCCTTCTGTCCTCTCTTCTCTCGGTATGCCCTTCTGTTCTCTCCTCCCTCTGGATGCCCTTCTGTTCTCTCCTCTCTATGGAGGCCCTTCTGTCCTATCCTCTCTCTTGATGCCCTTCAGTCTTCTCCTTTCTCTGGATGCCCTTCTGTTCTCTCCTGTTGCTGGATGTCCTTCTGTCCTCTAATCTCTCTGGATGCCCTCTGTCTTCTCCACTCTCTGAATTCCCTTCTGTCCTCTCCTATCTCTGAATGCCCTTCTGTCTTCTCCTCTCTCTGGATGCTCTTCTGTTCTCTCCTCTCTCTGGATTCCCTTCTGTTCTATCCTCTATCCAGATGCACATCTGTCCTCTCCTCTCTCTGGATGCCCTTCTTTTTTCTCCATTCTCTGGATGCCCTTCTGTTCTCTCCTCTCTATGTAGGCCCTTTTGTCCTCTCCTCTCTCTGGATGCCCTTCAGACTTCTCCTTTCTCTGGATGCCCTTCTGTTCTCTCCTCTCGCTGGATGGCCTTCTGTTTTCTCCTCTCTCTGGATGTCCTTCTGTCCTTTTCTCTCTCTGGATTCCCTTTTTTCCTCTACTCTCTGTGGATGCCCTTCAGACTTCTCTTCTCTCTGGATGCCCTTCTGTTCTCTCCTCTCTCCGGATTTACATCTGTCCTCTCCTCTCTCTGTATGCTCTTCTGTCTTCTTTTTTCTTTGGATGACCTTCTGTTCTCTTCTCTCTCTGGATGCCCTTTTCTCCTATCCTCTCTCCGGATACCCTTCTGTTCTCTCCTCTCTCTGTATGCCTTTCTGTTTTCTATTCTCCCTGGATGCCCTTTTGTCCTATTCTCTATCTGGATTACCTTTTTTCCTCTACTCTGTCTGGATGACCTTCTGTTTTCTCTTCTACCTGGATGCCCTTCTGTTCTCTCCTCTCTCCGGATTTTCTTCTGTCCTCTCCTCTCTCTGTATGCCCTTCTGTCTTCTCCTCCCTCTGGATGACATTCTCTTGTCTCCTCTCTCTGGATGCACTTTGGTTCTCTCCAATACCTGGATGCCCATCTGTCTCCTCATCTCTCTGGATGCCCTTCTGTTTTCACCTATCTATGGATGCTCTTCTGTCTTCTTCTCTCTCTACATGCCATTCTGTTCTCTCTTCTCTCTGGAAGCCCTTCTGTTCTCTCGTCTCTCTGGATGCCCTTCTGTTTTTTTGTCTCTCTGGATGACCGTCTGTTGTCTCCTCTCTCTGGATGACCTTCTTTACTCTCCTCTATACAGATGCACTTCTGTCTTCTCCTCTCCCTGGATGCCCTTCTGTTCTTTCCTCTCTCTGGATGCCCTTCTGTCCTCTCCTCTCTCTGGAAGCCCTTCTGTCTTCCCGTCTCTCTGGATGACCTTCTGATCTCTCCACACTCCATATGCTCTTCTGTCAAGTCATTTCTCTGGATGTAATTCTGTCTTCTCCTCTCTCTGGATGCCCTTCTGTTTTCCTCTATCTATGGAGGCACTTATGTCTTCTGCTCTCTCTACAGGCCTTTCTGTCCTCTCATCTCTCTGGATGCCCTTCTGTATTCTCCTCTCTCTGGATGGAATTCTGTTCTCTTCTCTGTGGATGTGCTTCTGTCCTCTCCTCTCTCTATGCCCTTCTGTATTTTCATCACTCTGAATGACCCTCTGTTGTCTCCTCCCTCTGGATGTCCTTCTGTTCTCTCCTCTTTCCTGATGTCCTTCTGACTTCTCCTCTCTCTGGATGTCCTTCTGTTCGTTCCTCTCTCTGATTGCCATTCTGTTCTCTCCTTTCTCTAGATTCTCTTCTATCCTCTCATCCCTCTGGATGCCCTTCTGTTCCCTTCTCTCTGGATACCCTTCTGTCCTCTCCTCACTCTGGATGCCCTTCTGTCCTCTCCACTCTCTGGATGGCTTTCTGTACTCTCCTCTCTCTGGATCCCTTCTGTACACTCCTCTCTCTGGATGCCCTTCTGTCCTCTCCTCTCTCTGGATGCCCTTCTGTCTTCTCCTCTCTCACTATGCCCTTCTGTCCTCTCCTCTCTCTGGATGCCCTTCTGTCTTCTCCTCTCTCACTATGTTCTTCTGTTCTCTCGATTCTCTTGATGCCCTTCAGTATTCTCCTCCATCTGGATGCCTGAAAATTTTCTCCTAACTCTGGATATTCTTCTGTTTTCTCCACTCTCTAAATGCCCTTCTTTTCTCTCCTCTAAATGGATGCCATTCTGTCCTCTTCTCTCTGGATGTCCTTCAGTCTTCTGCTCTCTCTAGATGGGCATCTGTTCTCTCCTCTTTCTGGATTCTCTCCTGTTCTCTCATCTCTTTAAATACCCTTCTGTTCTCTCTTCTTTTGTGATGTCCTTCTGTCCTCTCCACTATCTGGATGCCCTTCTATCTTCTCCTTTCTTTGGATGCCCTTCTGTTCTCTCCTCTCTCTGGATGCCCTGTTTTCCTCTGCTCTCTCTGGATACCCTTCTGTTCTCTCTTCTATCTGGATGTGCTTGTGTCCTCTTCTCTCTCTTTATGCCATTTCTGTCCTCTCTTCTCTGTGGATGCCCTTCTGTCTTCTCCGCACTCTGGATGCCCTTCTGTTCTCTTCTCTCTCTGGATGATCTTCTGTTCTCTCACCTCTCTGGATGCCCTTGTGTCTTCTCCTCTCTCTGGATGCCCTTCTGTCTTCTCTTATCTATGGATGCCCTTCTGTCATCTCCTCTCTTTTGATGCCCTTCTCTTTTCTCCTCTCGTCCGATGCTCTTTTATGCCCTCCTCTCTGTGGATGCCCTTCTGTATTCTCCACTCTCTGGATGCCGTTCTGGTCCCTCCTCTCTCTGGATGCCCTTCTGTCATCTCCGCTCTATGGATGTCCTTCTTTTGTCTCTTTTCTCTGGATGCCCTTCTGTCCTCTCCTCTCTCTGGATGCCCTTCTGTCCTCTCCTCTCTCTGGATTTTTTCTGTCCTCTCATATCTCTAGTTGCCCTTCTGTTCTCTTTTATCTCTGGATTATCTTCTGTTCTCTCATCTCTCTGGATGCCCTTCTGTTCTCTCCTCTTTCTGGATGCTCTTCTATTCTCTCCTGTCTTTGGATTCCATTATGTTGTCTCCTCTCTCTATGCTCTTCTGTTCTTCCCAATCTGGGGATGCCTTTCTATCATCTCCTCTCTCTACATGCCTTTCTGCTCTCTCCTCTCTCTAGATGCCTTTCTGTCCTCTCCTCTCTCTGGATGCTCTTCTGTCCTCTGCTCTCTCTTGATGCCTTTCTGTTCTGTCCTCTCAATTAATGCCCTTCTGTCTTCTCCTTTCTCTGGATGCCCTTCTGTCTTCTCTGCTCTCTGGATACCGATCTATTCTCTACTCTCTCTGGATGCCCTTCTGTTTTCTCTGCTCTCTGGATGCCCATCTGTTCTCTCTTCTCTGTGGATGCACTTCTGACCTCTCCTCTCCATGGATGCCCTTCTGTTCTCTCCTCTCTCTGGATGACCTTCTGTTCTATTCTCTCTCTAGATTCTATTCTTTACTCTCATCCTTCCAGATGGTCTTCTGTTCCCTTCTGTCTGTTGATGATCTTCTGTTCGATCATCTCTGTGGATGCCCTTCTGTCTCTCCTCTCTCGGGATGCCTTTCTGTCCTCTCCTCCCTCTGGATGCCCTTCTGTCTTCTCCTGTCTTTGGATGCCCTTCTTTTCTCTTCTCTCTGGATTCCTGTCTGTAATCTCCTCTCTCTAGATACCTTCTGTGTTCTCTTCTCTCTGGATGCACGTAAGTTCTCTCCTCTCTCTGGATGCCCTTCTGTCCTCTCCTGTCTCTGGATTCCCTTCTGTTCTCTCCTATCTTGGTTGCCCTTCTGTCCTCTTCTATCTCTGTATTCCCTTCTGTCCTCTAATCTCACTCTTTGCCTTTCTGTACTCTTCTCTCTATGGAGGCTCTCCTGTACTCTCATCTCTGTGGATGCCCTTATGTTCTCTCCTCTCTCTGGATGCTTTTCTGTCTTCTCCTCTCTCTGGATGCCCTTTTGTCTTCTCCTCTGTCTTTATGCCCTTCTGTCATCTCCTCTCTAGGATGCCCTTCTGTCCTCTTCTCTCTCTGGATTGCCTTCTGTCCTCTTATATTTCTGGTTGCCTTTCTGTTCTCTTCTCTCTATGGAGGCTCTCCTGACCTCTCATGGATCTGGATGCCCTTCTGTTCTCTCCTCTCTCTGGATGACCTTCTGTCTTCTCCGCTCTCTGAATGCCCTTCTGTCTTCTCCTATCTCTGAATGCCCTTCTGTCTTCTCCTCTCTCTGGATGCTCTTCTGCTCTCTCCTCTCTCTGGATGCCCTTTTGTTCTATCCTCTATCCAGATGCACATCTGTCCTCTCCTCTCTGAAGGCCCTTCTTTTTTCTCCACTCTCTGGATGCCCTTCTATTCTCTCCTCTCTATGTAGGCCCTTCTGTCCTCTCCTCTCTCTGGATACCCTTCGAAATTCTCCTTTCTCTGGATACCTTTCTGTTCTCTCCTCTCGCTGGATGGCCATCTGTTTTCTCCTCTCTCTTTATGTCCTTCTGTCCTCTTCTCTCTCTGGATTCCCTTCTTTAATCCACTCTCGCTGGATGCCCTTCAGTCTTCTCTTCTCTCTGGATGCCCTTCTGTTCTCTCCTCTCTCCGGGTTTTCTTCTGTCCTCTCCTCTCTCTGTATGACCTTCTGTCTTCTTTTTTCTTTGGATGCCCTTCTGTTCTCTTCTCTCTCTGGATGCCTTTCAGTTCTCTCCTCTATCTGGATGCCCTTGTGTCCTCTTCTCTCTCTCGATGCCCTTCTGTCCTCTCTTCTCTCTGGATACCCTTCTGTTTCTCCCCTCTCTGGGTGCCCTTCTGTTCTCTTCTCTCTCTGAATGATCTTCTGTTCTCTCATCTCTCTGGATGCCCTTGTGTTCTCTCCTCTCTCTGGATATCCTTCTATTTTCTCTTCTCTATGGACGCCCTTCTGTCCTCTCCTCATTTTTGATGCCTTTCGGTTTTCTCCTCTCTTCCTATGCTCTTCTGTTCTCTCCATTCTCTGGATGCCCTTCTGTTCTTTCCTCTTGCTGGATGACCTTCTGTCCTCTCCTTTCCCTGGATGAGGTTCTGTCCTCTTCTCTCTCTGGATTACTTTTTTCCTCTACTCTCTCTGGATGCCCTTCAGTCTTCTCTTCTACCTGGATGCCTTTCTGTTCTCTCCGAATTTTCTTCTGTCCTCTCCTCTCTCTGGATGCCCTTCTGTCTTCTCTCCCTCTGGATGACCTTCTCTTGTCTTCTCTTTCTACATGCCCTTCTGTTCTCTCCTCTCTCTGGAAGCCCTTCTGTTATCTCCACTCTCTGGATACCCTTTTGTCTTTTCATCTCTCTGGATGACCTTCTGTTGTCTCCTCTCTCTGGATGATATTATTTTCTCTCCTCTATCCAGATGCCCTTCTGTCTTCTCCTCTCTCTGGATTCCCTTCTGTACTTTTCTGTCTCTGAATGCCCTCCTGTCCTCTCCTCTCTCTGGATGCCCTTCTGTCTTCCCCTCTCTCTGGATGACCTTCTGATCTCTCCACTCTCCATATGCTCTTCTGTCAAGTCATCTCTCTGGATGCCCTTCTGTCTTCTCCTCTCTCTGGATGCCATTCTGTTTTCACTTATCTATGGATGCCCTTATGTCTTCTCTGTCTACATGCCTTTCTGTCCTCTCATCACTCTGGATGCCCTTCTGTATTCTCCACTCTCTGGATGCTCTTCTGTTCTCTTCTCTTTGGATGCCCTTCTGTCCTCTCCTCTCTCTGGATGCCCTTCTGTATTTTCATCACTCTGGATGACCTTCTGTTGTCTCCTCCCTCTGGATGTCCTTCTGTTCTCTCCTCTTTCCTGATGTCCTTCTGTCTTCTCCTCTCTCTGGATGTCCTTCTGGTCTTTCCTCTATCTGGATGCCATTCTGTCCTCTCCTCCCTCTGGATGCCCTTCTGTCTTATTATCTCTTTGCATGCTTTTCTGTCTTTTCCTCTCTTTGGATGCCCTTATGTTGTCTCCTCTCTCTCGATGCTCTTCTGTTCTTCCCAATCTGTGAATGCCTTTCTGTCCTCTCCTCTCTCTACATGCCTTTTTGTTATGTCATCTCTCTGGATGCACTTGTGTCCTCTCCTCTCTTTTTTGTGCCCTTCTGTTCTCTCGTCCCTCTGGATTCCCTTCTGTCCTCTCATCTCCCTGGATGTCCTTCTGTCTTCCTCTCTCTCTGGATGAACTTCTGATCTCTCCTCACTCCGGATACTCTTCTGTCTTATCTTCACACTGGATGCCCTTATCTCTTCTCCTCTCTCTGGATGCAATTCTGTTCTCTCCTGTCACTGGATGCCCTTCTATTTTCTCGTTTCTCTGGATGCCCTTCGGTCTTCTCTGCTCTCTGGATACTGTTCTATTCTCTACTCTCTCTGAATGCCATTCTATTTTCTCTGCTCTCTGGATGCCCTTCTGTTCTCTTCTCTCTGAGGATGCCCTTCTGATCTCTCCTCTCCATGGATGCCCTTCTGTTCTCCCCTCTCTCTGGATGCCCTTCTGTACTCTCTATGCTCTGGATGCCCTTCTGTCCTCTCCTCTCTCTGGATTGTTTTCTGTCCTCTAATATCTCTGGTTGCCCTTCTGTTCTCTTTTCTCTCTAGATTATCTTCTGTTCTCTCATATCTCTGGATGCCTTTCTGTTCTCTCCTGTTTATGGATGCCCTTCTATTCTCTCCTCTCTTTGGAATCCCTTCTGTCTTCTCAACACTCTGGATATCCTTCTGTCTTCTCCTCTCTCTAGAAGCCATTCTGTTCTCTCCTCTCATTGGATGCCATTCTGACATCTCCTCTCTCTGGATGCCCTTCTGTCTTCTCCTCTCTCCGGATGCCCTTCGGTCCTCTTCTCTCTCTGGATGGACTTCTGTTCTCTCCTCTTTCTGGATTCTCTCCTGTCCTCTCATCTCTATAAATGCCCTTCTGTTCTCTCTTATTTTGGGATGTCCTTCTGTCCCCTCTTCTATCTGGATGCCCTTCTGTCTTTTCCTTACTTTGGATGCCCTTCTGTTCTCTCCTCTCTTTAGATTCCCTTCTGTCTTCTCCTCTCTCTGGATGCCCTAATGCTCTCTTCTCTCTGAATGCCCTTCTGTCTTCTCCTCTCTCTGGATTCACTTCTGTTCTCTGCTCTCTCTGGATACCGTTCTTCCTCTCCTCTCTCTGGATGCCTTCTGTTCTCTCTTCTCTGTGGATGCCCTTCTGTTCTCTCCTCTCTCTGGATGCCCTTCTGTTCTCTGCTCTTTCTGGATGCCCTTCTGTTCTCTCCTCTCTCTATGCTTTTCTATACTCTACACTCTCTGGATGCCCTTCTGTCTTCTCCTCTCTCTGGATGCCCTTTTTTCTCCTCTCCGGATGCCTTTCTGTCCTATCCTCTCTCTGGATGCCCTTCTGTATTCTCATCCCTCTGGAAGCCCTTCTGGTCTCCCCTCTATCTGGATGCCCTTCTGTCTTCTCTCCTTTGATGCCTTTCTGTTTCCTCCACTCGTCCGATGCTCTTCTATTCTCTCCTCTCTGTGGATGCCCTTCTGGTCTCTCCTCTCTCTGGATGCCCTTGTGTCTTCTCCACTCTCTGGATGTCCTTCTGTTGTCTCCTTTCTCTGGATGTCCTTCTGTCCTCTCCTCTCTCTGGATGCCCTTCTGTCTCTCTGGATGCCCTTCTGTCCTCTCCTCTCTCTGAATGCCCTTCTGTCCTCTCCTCTCTCTGGATGCCCTTCTGTATTCTCCACGCTCTAGTTGCCCTTCTGTCCTCTCCTCTCTCTGGATTTTTTTCTGTCCTCTCATATCTCTGGTTGCCCTTCTGTTCTCTTTTCTCCCTACATTATCTTCTGTTCTCTCCTTTCTCTTGATGCCTTTCTGTTCTCTCCTCTCACTGGATGCCCTTCTGTTTTCTCCTTTCTCTGGATGCTTTTCTGTCTTCTCTGCTCTCTGGATACCATTCTATTCTTTACTCTCTCTGGATGCCCTTCTGTCTTCTCTGCTGTCTGGATGCCCGTCTGTTCTCTCCTCTCTGTGGATGCCCTTCTGACCTCTCCTCTCCATGGATGCCCTTCTGTTCTCTCCTGTCTCTTGATGCCCTTCTGTCCTCTCCTCTCTCTGGATGCCCTTCTGTCCTCTCCTCTGTCTAGATGGCTTCCTGTTTTCTCCTCTCTCTGGATCCCTTCTGAGAGGAGAAGACAGAAGGGCATCCATAGAAAAGAGAAGACAGACAGTCATCCAGAGAGAAGATAGGACACAAGGGCATGCAGAGAGATGAGAGAACAGAAAATCATCCAGTGAGAGAAGAGAACAGAAAGGCATCCAGAGAGATGGGAAGACAGAGGGCATCCTGAGAGAAGAGAGGAAGAAATGGCATCCAGAGAGAGAAGAGGACAGAAGAGCATTCAGAGAAAGGAGAGATCAGAAGGGCATCCATGGAGAGGAGAGGTCAGTAGGGCATGCACAGAGTGTAGAGAACAGACGGGCATCCAGAGAGCAGAGAAGACAGAAGGGCATCCAAGAGAGTAGAGAATAGAATGGTATCCAGAGAGTAGAGAAGATAGAAGGGCATCCAGAGAAATGAGAAGATAGAAGGGCATCCAGAGAGAGGAGAAGACAGAAGGGCATTCAGAGAGAGAAGAGTAAAGAAGTGCATACAGAGAGAGGAGAGAACAGAAGGGCATACAAAGAGAAGATAGGGCAGAAGGGCATCCAGAGAGAGAGGAGAGAACAGAAGGGCATCCAGAGAGAAGAGAGAACAGAAAGGAATCCAGAGAGAGGAGAGGACAGAAGGGCATCCAGAGAGAGGAGAACACAGAAGGGCATCCAGAGAGAGGAGAAGACAAAAGGGCATCCAGAGAGATAAGAGAACAGAGGAGCATTTATAGAGAGAATATAATAGATGGGCATCCAGAGAGATGAGAGTACAGAAAGGCATCAAGTGAGAGGAGAGGACAGAAGGGCATCCAGAGAGAGGAGCGGACAGAAGGGCATCCTGTTAGAAGAGAGTAAATAAGGGCATTCACGGAGACGAACAGCAGAATGGCATCCAGAGAGAGGAGAAGACATCCAGAGAGTGGAGCTGACAGAAGGGCATCCAGATAGAAGAGAAGAGAGAAGGGCATCCGGAGAGAGAAAAGAGAATAGAAGGGTATCTTGAGAGAGGAGAAGACAAAGGGCATCCAGAGAGATAAGAGAACAGAGAAGCATGCATAGAGAGAATATAATAGAAGGGAATCCAGAGAGATGAGAGGACAAAAAGAAATATAGAGAGAGGAGAAAATAGAAGAGCATGTAAAGAGAGGAGAAGACAGAAGGGCATCCAGAGAGAGGTGAACACAGAAGGGCATCCAGAGAGAAGGGAACAAAAGGGCATCCAGAGAGAGGAGAGTAAAGAAGGGCATACAGAGGGAGGAGAGAACAGAAGAGCATCAAGAACGTTGAGAGAACAGAAGGATATCCATAGAGAGGAGAGGACATAAGGGCATCCAGACAGAAGAGAACAAAAGGGCATCCAGAGAGAGGAGAGTAAAGAAGGGCATACAGAGGGAGGAGAGAACAGAAGAGCATCCAGAAAGATGAGACAACAGAAGGGCATCCAGAGAGAGGAGAGGACAGAAGGGCATCCACAGATTGGGAAGAACAGAAGAGCATTGAGAGAGAGGAGACAACATAAGGGCATCCAAAGAGAGGAGAGGACAGAAGGGCATCCAGAGAGAGGAGAGAACAGAAGGGCATCCGGAGAGAGGAAAGGACAGAAGGGCTTCCAGAGAGAGAAGAAGACAGAAGTGCATCCAGAGAGATTAGAGGACAGAAGATAATCTAGAGAGAGAAGAGAACAGAAGGAAAACAAGAGATATAAGAGGACAAAAGAAAATCCAGAGAAAGGAGAGGACAGAAGGGCATCCAGAGCCTGGAGAGTACAGAAGGGCATCCAGATATAGGAGAGTACAGAAGGGATCCAGAGAGCGGAGTAAACAGAAAGCCATCCAGAGAGAGGAGATGAAAGAAGGGCATCCATAGAGAGGAAAGAACAGAAGGGCATCTAGAGAGAGGAGAAGACAGAAGAGCATCCAGAGAGAGAAGAGTAAAGAAGGGCATCCAGAGAGAGGAGAATACAGAAGAGCATCCAGAAAGAAGAGAGAATAGAAGAGAATCAGATGAGAGGAGATAAATAAGGGCATCAAAAGAGCGGAGAGAAGAGAAGGGCATCCAGAGAAAGGAGAAGACAGAAGGGCATCCAGAGAGAGGAGAAGACAGAAGGGCATCCAGAGAGAAGAGAGGACAGAAATAGCATCCAGAGAGAGAAGAGGACACAGGGGTATCCGGAGAGAGGAGAGAACAGAAAGGCATACAGAGAAAGGAGAGAACAGAATAATATCCAGTGAGAGGAGAGGAAAAAAGGGCATCCAGAGAGAGGAGAGAACAGAAGGGCATCCAAAAACAAGAAGGCAGAAGGGCATCCAGAGAGATGAGACTCTAGGAGAGAATCCAGAAAGAGGAGAGAACAGAAGCCCATCCAGAGAGAGCTGAAGAGTGAAGGACATCCAGAGAGAGAAGAAGACCGAAGGGCATCCGGAGAGAGGAGAAGACAGAAGGGCATCCAGGGAGAGGAGAGGACAGGATGGCATCCAGTGAGAGAAGATAACAGAAGGGCATTTAGACAGATGAGAAGACAGAAGGATATCCAGAGAGTAAGGAGAAAAATGTCAGGCATCCAGAGAGAGTAGAAGACTGAAGGGCATCGAGAAAATCGAGAGAACAGAAGGGCATAGGGAGAGAGGAAAAGACAGAAGGGCATCTAGAGAGAGGATGAGACAGAAGGATATCCAGAGTAAGGAGAAAATTGTCAGGCATCCAGAGAGAGTAGAAGACTGAAGGCCATTGAGAGAATCGAGAGAATAAAGGGCATAGGGAAAGAGGAAAAGACAGAAGGGCAACTAGAGAGAGGAGAGGATAGAAGGGTATCCAGAGAGAGGAGAGCACAAAAGAGAATCCAAAGAGATGAGAGAACAGAAGGATATCCAGAGAAAATAGAGGACACAAGGGCATCTTGAGAAAGGAGAAAAGCGCAGCGCATCCAGAGAGAGGAAAGACAAAAAGGGAATTCAGAGAAAGGAGAGAAGAGTAGGGCATCAAGAGAGAGGTGAGGACCGAAGGGCATCCAGAGAGAGGAGAGGACAGAATTTCCTCCACAGAGAAGAGAGAGCAGAAGGGCATCCAGAGAGAGGAGAGGAAAAAGGGCATCCACATAAAATAGTACAGAAGGCCATACAGAGAGAGGAGAAGACAGAAGGGCATCTCTTAAGAGGAGAGAACAGAAGGGCATCCTGAAAGAGGAGAGAACAGAAGGGCATCCAGAGAAGGAGAAGACAGAAGGTCATCCAGAGAGAGGAGATGACCGAAGGGTATCCAGAGAGAGCAGAAGAAAAATAGGGAATCCAGAGAGAGGAGAGAACAGAAGTGCATCCAGAGAGAGGAGAAGACAGAAGGGCATCCAGAGAGAGGAGAGTATAGAACAGCATCCAGAGATAGGAGAAGAACGAAGGGAATCCAGAGAGAGGAGAGAACAGAAGGGCATCCATACAGATGAGAGAGCAGAAGGGCATCTAGAGAGAGGAAAAGACAGAAGTGCATCCAGAGAGAGGAGAGAACAGAAGGGCATCCAGAAAGAGGAGAGAACAGAAGGGCATCAAGAGAGAGGAGAAGACAGAAGGATATCCAGAGAGAGGAGAGAACAGAAGGGCAACCAGAGAGAGGAGATGGCAGAACGGCATCCAGAGAGAGGAGAAGACAGAAGGGATGTTTCTGTTTTGAACTATGGAAAAGCACACCCCTGTGGTGGACATTGGTGAGTACGCCCCTATTGTGGACAGTGGGAAAACATCTCTGTGGTGGACAGTCCAGTGGACGTCTTGTGGTTGACAGGAAAAAGATGTCCCTGTGGTGAAGAGTGCTGAGGACAACTCTATGTTGGACATTGGTGAGAACATACCTGTGGTGAACATTGGGTAAGATGTCCCTGTGGCTGACCAAGTGTAGGACATTTCTGTGGTGGACAGTGGGGTGGTGGTTTCTGTGCTGGACAGTGGGAAGAATGTCCTTGTGCTGGACAGTGAGGAGGATTTCCCTGTGCTGGACAGTGTAAAGGACATCACTGTGGTGGACAGTAGAGAGGACCTCCCTGTGGTAGACAGTAAGAAGGATATCCTTGTTCTGGAAAGTGAGAAAGACGTTTATGTTGTGGATTTTAAAAAGGATGTCACTTTTGTGGACATTGGGAAGAACCTCCTTGTGGTGCACATTGGGAAGGATATCCCTCTGGTGGACAGTTGGTGGGACATCCCTGTGGTGGACAGCTGGGAGGAACTCTCTGTGGTGGACAGTGGGAAGGACATCTCTGTCGTGGACAGTGAAGAGGAGCACTCTGTGTTGGATAGTTGGGATCCCTGTGCTGGACAGTGATGAGGACATCCCTGTTGTGGACAGTGGGGAGGACATTTCTGTGGTGCACAGGAAAACACTATTTTGGTGGACCTTGGGAATGATGTCCCTGTTTTGGAGAGTGCAGAGCACATCACTGTGGTGGACAGTGGTGATGATGACATTGTGGACAGTGGGGAGGATGTTCCTGTGGTGCACAAGAAAACGTTTTTTTGGTGGAAAGTGGGAAGTATTTGCCTGGAGTGGAGAGTGCAGTGGACATCTCTGCAATGGACAGTGGTAAGAACATTTCTGTTATGCACAGAAGAATGTCCCTGTGGTGCACAGTGGAAAGGATGTTCCTGTGGTGAACAGTGGGAAGGATTTCCCACTGGTGGACATTGGTGAGGATGACCCTGTGGGAAATAGTGGTAAGGATGTCCCTGTGGTGGACAACAGGGAGAACCTTTCTGTGGTGGACAGTGGGTAGGATATCAATGTGATGGAAAGTGGGGAGGTAGTCACTGAGGTGGTCAATGAGAAGGACATCCCTGTGGTATAGAGTGGTGAGTACTTCACTGTAGTGCACATTGAGGAGTACATGCCTGTGGATTACACTGTGGAGGACATCTGTGTGGTGGACTATGGGGAGGACCTCTCTCTGGAGGATGGTTGCAAGGACTTCCCTGTGGTGGACAGTGGGGTGGATGTCGATGTAGTCGACAGACGGAAAGACGTCCCTGTGGTGGACAGTGGGAAGGACATTTCTTTTTTTTACATTGGGAAGGACATCCATGTTGTGGACAGTGTGGAGGACCTCCCTATGGTGGACAGTAGGAAGGATGTCCCTGTAGTAGACCTTGGTGAGAACACCACTGTGTTGGACCGTGTGGAAAACATCCCTTTGGTGGAAAGTGGGGAGGACGTCTCTTTGGTTGACACTGGGGAATAAGTCCCTGTGGTAGACAGTTGGAAGGATGTCTTTCTGGTGGACAGTGGGAAGGACCCCCTGTGGTGGATAGTTGGAAGGACGTTCCTGCTGTAAACAGAGGAGAGGACTTCCCTTAGGTCGACAGTGGGTAGTACGTCCCTGTGGTGGACAGTGGTCAGGATGTCTTGTGGTGGACAGTGGTGATGATGTTTCTCTGGGGCAAAGGAAAATGCTCCTTTGGTAGACATTGGGAATGATTTCCCTGTCGTGGATTGTGCGGAGAACATCTCTGGGGTAGACAGTGGTGAGGACATCCATGGTGTGCACAGGAAGATGTTTCTGTGGTGCACAAGGGTGAGGACATCCCTGTTGTGCATGGAAGGATGTCCTTGTTGTGCACAGTGGGGATGATGTCCTTGTGGTGAACAGTGAGAAGGACATCCCTGTGGTGGAGAGTTGGGAGAAACTCTCTGTGGTGAACAGTGGGAAGGACGTCCCTGTTGTGGACAGTGGAAAGGACTTCTCTTTAGTGGACTTTGGGGAATACATTCGTTTGGTGGACAATGGGGAGGACGTCCTTTGGTGGAGAATGTTGAGGAAGTTTCCCTGGTGCAAAGGAGAACGTCCTTTGGTGGACATTGGATATGATGTCCCTGCCTTGGAGTGTGCAGAGGACATCTCTGGGGTAAACTGTGGTGAGGACATTCCTGGTGTGCAAAGGCAGACGTTCCTGTAGTGCACAAGGGTGAGGACACCACTGTTGTGCACAGGAGGATGTCCCTGTGGTGCACAGTGGGGAGGATGTCCTTGTGGTGAACAATGAGAAGGATGTTCCTGTTTTGGACATCTGGGAGGACCTCTCTATGGTTGACAGTAGGAAGGACCTCTCTGTCATGGCTAGTGGGTAGAACGTCCATATGGTGGACAGTGGGGAGGACATCCCTGTTTTGGACAGTGGGGAGGACTTTAATGTTGTGGACAGTTGGAAGGACGTCACTGTGATGGACATCTGGGAGGACCTTTCTTTGGTTGACAGTGAAAAAGATGTCCAGTGATGGACAATGATGAGGAGTGTGTTGGACAGCGCAGAAGACAGCCTTGTAGACTGTAGTAAGAACTTGTAGTAAGAACAAAGTTCCCGTGGTGCACGAGAATGTCTCTTTGGTGGACAGTGAAAAGGGTGTCCTTGTAGTGGGGAGTTCAGAGGACATCTCTGGGGAGTACAGTGGTAAGAACATCCATGTTGTGCACAGGAGGATATCCCTGAGATGTACAGTGGGGAGGACATCACTGTGGTGGACAGGCAGAAGAATGTTCCTGTTGTGGACAGTGGGGAGGACTCCCTGTGGTGGACAATGTGTAGGATGTCCCTGTGGTTTACAGTATGGAGGATATTCATGTTGTGGACAGTGGTGAGGACGTCCCTGTAGTGGATATTGGAGAGGACAACCATGTTGTGTACAGTGGTAAGGATGTCCTTGTGGTACACAGGAGGATGTCCCTGTGGTGGATAATAAGAAGGACATCTCTATGGTGAACAGTTGAAAGGATGTACCTGTGATTTACAGTTGGGAGGACCTCCCTGTGGTGGACAGTGGAGAACTTTTCTGTGGTGGATTGTGGTATATACATGTTTGTTGTAAACAGTGGCGAGGACGTCAATATGGAAGACAGTGGAAAAGACATCCTTGTGGTGGACAGTAGAGAGGACTACCCTGTGGTGGACAGTGGGAAGGAGGTCCCTGTGGTGGCCAGTGGAAAGGACATATAAGTTGTGGACAGTGGGAAGGACATCCCTGTTGTGGACATTGGGATAGACCTCTTTGTGGTGGACAGTGGGAAGAGTGTGCCTCTGGTGGAAAGTGGGGAGGACCTACTTGTTATGGACAGTGGGAAGAAGGTCCATGTGTTGGACAGTGGGGAGGATATTTATGTTGTGGATTGTGGGAAGGACATCAATGTTGTGGACATTGGGAAGGACCTCTGAGTGCTGAACAGTGGAAATCATGTCCTTCTCGTGGACAGTAGGGAGAAACACCATGTGGTGGACAGTTTAAGGATGTCTCTGTGGTGGACATAGGAAAGGACATCATTTAGTGGACATTGGGAAGTACGTTCCTGTTGTGGACATCAGGGTGTACCTTTCTGTGGAGTACAGTGGGAAGGACATGCCTGTTGTGGACAATTGAGAAGACATCCCTGTGGTGGACAGTGGAAAGGACATCACTTAGATGGACAGTAGAGAAGACCTCCCTGTGGTGGACAGTGGGAAGGACATTTATGTTGTAAACTGTGGGAAGAACATCTCTACTATGGACATTGGGAAAGACCTCTTCTAGTGAACTGTGAGAAGAATGTCCCTCTTGTGGACAGAGGGGAGGACGTCACTTAGGTGAACAGTGGTAAGGACATTCCTCTGGTGGAGAGTAGAGAGGATCTTTCTGTTGTGCACAGTGGGAAGTAGGTCTATGTGTTGGACAGTGGGGAGGACATTTATGTTTGGGATTGTGGGAAGGACGTCCATGTTGTGGACATTTGGAAGGACATTTGTGTGGTGGACCGTGGGAAGCATGTCCCTCGTGTGGACAGTGGGGAGAAACACCATGTGGTGAACAGTGGGAAGGACGTCTCTCTGGTGGACATAGGGGAGGACGTCATTTAGGGAACATTGGAAAGTTCGTTCCTGTTGTGGACAGCAAGATGTACCTTTCTTTGCTGGACAGTGGGAAGGACATGCCTGTTGGGGACAGTGTGGAGGACATCACTTTGGTGAACAGTGGAAAGGACATCCCTATGGTGGACAGTAGAGAGGACTCCCCTGTAGTGTACAGTGAGAAGGAGGTCCCTGTGGTGGACCATGGAAATGATATGCCTGTTGTGGACAGGGCAGAGGACATCACTGTGGTGGACAGTGTAAGGGACATACTTGTGGTGGACAGTATAGAGCACTTCCCTGTGGTGGAATGTGAGAAGGAGGTCTCTGTGGTTGACATTGGAAGGAAATATATGTTGTGGATTGTGGGAAGGATGTCCCTGTTGTGGACATTTGGAAAAACCTCCTTGTGGTGAACAGTAGGAAGGATGTCCCTCTGGTGTTCATTAGGGAGGAACTCCATGTGGTGGACAGTGGGAAGGATTTTCCCCTCTGGTGGACAGTGGAGAGTATGTACCTGTGGTGGACAGTGGAAAGAACGTTCTATGGTGGACAGTTGGAAGACTGTCCCTTTGGTGGAGAGCAGGGAGGTGCTGTCTGTGGTGGACAGTGGGAAGGACACCCCTGTGGTGGACAGTAAAAGGATGTCTCTTTTGTGCACATTGGGGAAGATGTCCCTCTAGTGAAAAATGGGAAGGCCATACCAATGTTGGACAGTGGTGAGAACGATCCTGTCATGGACAGTGGTAAGGATGCCCCTGTGATGGACAGCAGGGAGAACCTCACATTTGTGGACAGTAAGAATAACGTCCCTATGGTGGACAATGCAAAATATGTCCCTGTGGTGCAAAATGGTGAGGACATCCCTCTTGTGCACAGGAGGATGTCCTTGTGGTGGACAGTGGGGAGGACCACACTCTGGTGGACTGTGGGGTAGGACATCCCTGTGGTGGACAGTGGGAAGGATGTCCATGTGGTGGACAGTGGGGAAGATGTCTGTGTTGTGGATAGTAGGAAGGATGTCCCTTTGGTGGACAGTGGGAAGAAGGTCCCTGTGGTGGACAGTGGGGAGGAGCTACTTGTGGTGGAGAGTTGGGAGGATATCCCTGTGGTGGACGATGTGTAGGACATTTCTGTTGTGAACATTGGGATGAACATCCTTTTGGAGGAAGGTGGGGAGTATATCCCTGTTGTGTACAGTGGGATGGATGTTTCTGTAGTGGATAGTGGGGAACATATTTGTGTGGTGGACAGTTAGGAAGATGTCCCTGTGGTTAACTGTTAGAAGGAAGTTTTTTTTGGACAACTAGAGGATGTCCATGTGGTGTACAATGGGAAGGACATCCCTGTTGTAGACAGTGGGGAAGACATCCCTGTGGTAGACAGTGGTTAGGATATCCCTGTTGTGTACAGGTGGATGTCCCCATGGTGCACAGTGGGGAGGATGTCCTTGTTGTTTACTGTGGGAAGGACTTTGCTGTGTTTGATAGTTGAGAGGACATCCGTGTTGTGGACAGTTGGGAGGATGTCCCTGTGTTGGAGAGTTGAGAGGATGTCACTGTGGTGGACAGTGTGGATGACAGCCTTGTGGACAGTAAGGACAATGCTCCTGTGGTGCACAATAGAATGTCTCTTTGGTGGACAGTGAAAAGGATGTCCTTGTAGTGGGGAGTGCAGAAGACATCTTTGGGTTGGACAGTGGTAAGAACATCCCTGTTGTGCACAGGAGGATGTCCCTGTGTTGTACAGTGGGAAGGACATCCCTGTGGTGGACAGTGAAGAGGTCTTCTCTTCGGTGGACAGTTGAAATGACATCCTTGTGGTCGACAGTGGGAAGGACGTCCCTTTGGAGGACAGTGGAGAGGACATCATTGTGGTGGACAGACAGAAGGATGTCCCTGTGGTGGACAGAGGGAAGGACCTGCCTGTGGTGGACAGTGGGTAGGATGTCCCTGTGGTTTACAGTGCAGAGGATATTCATGTGGTGGATGGTAGTGAGGACTTCCTTGTAGTGCATATTGTTGAGGACAACCATGTTGTGGACAGTGGTAAGGATGTCCTTGTAGGACACAGGAGGATATCCCTGTGGTGGACAATGGGAAGGGCATCTGTTTTGTGGACCGTGGAAAAAAAAGTCCCTGTGGTTGACAGTTGGGAGGACCTAACTGTGGTGGACAGTGTTTAGGACACATCTTTTGTGGACAGTGGGAAGGATGTCCCTGTGGTGGATTGTGGAAAGGACATCTCTTTTATGAACAGTAGAGAGGACCTCCCTTTGGTGGACATTGGGAAGGAGGTCCCTGTTGTGGACAGTGGGGAGAATATTTCTGTGGTGGACCGTTGAAATGACATCTCTGTGGTGGACCGTGGAGAGGACCTCTTTGTTGTAGACAGTGGGTAGTACGTCCCTGTGGTAGACAGTGTGTAGTATGGTCCTGTGTGGACACTGGGGAGGACCTCCCTGTTGTCGATATTGGGAATGACCTCCTTGTGGTGAACGGTGGAAAGAACATTCCTGTTGTGGACAGTGGGGAGGACATCCCTGTGGTGGACAGGGGGAAGGACATCCCTGTGGTGGACAGTGAAGAGGACTTTCCTGTTTTGGACATTTGGGATGACATCCCTGTGGTGAATAGTGGGAAAGACGTTTCTTTGGTGGATAGTGGGGAGGATGTCCCTGTCGTAGAGTGTGCAGAGGATAACTCTGGGTGGAGGGTGTTGCTGACATCCCTGGTGTGCAAAGGAGGATATCCGTGTGGTGCACAGTGGTGAGGATATCCCTGTTGTGCACAGGAAAATGTCCCTGTTGTGCAAAGTGGGTAAGATGTCTCAGTGGTGAACGGTGAAAAGGATGTCACTGTGGTGGACAATTTGGAGGATGTCCCTGTGGTGGACAGTGGGAAGGACGTCCCTTTGATAGACAACAATGAGGAATTCTCTATGGTGGACTGTATGAAGGACGTCCTTGTTGTGGTCAGTGGGGAGGATGTCCCTATGATGGACAGTGGGGAGGATGTCTCTGTGGTGGACAGTTGAAAGATGTGCCTTTGGTGGACAGTAGGAAGAACATCACTTTGGTGGACAGTGGGAAGTACATCCCTGTGGTAGACAGTGGGTAGGATGTCCCTGTGGAGGGCAGTCGGTAGAACGTCTCTGTGGTGTACAGTGGGAAGGACATCACTGTTGTGGACAGTGGGGAGTATATTTCTGTGGTGGACAGTTGATTTGATGTCCCTCTGGTGGACAGTGGAGAGGACCTACCTGTGGTGGAGATTTGAGAGGACTTCCCTGTGGTAGACATGGGTAGGACGTCCCTGTTGTGGACAGTGGAAAGAACATCCCTGTTGTGGAAAGTGGGGAAGACGTCCCTGTGGTGGATAGTGGAAAGGACATCACATTGATGGACAGTAGAGAGGACCTCCATGTGCTGGACAGTGGGAAGGAGGTCTCTGGTGGACAGTGGGAAGGACATTTATGTTGTGTACTTTCAGAAGCCAGGAACCTCGCCTCTTACCCTTACCCTTACCTCTCCCCACCTGCACAATGTCCCCTGCAGATTCATCTCCCTGGCAACCACAAGGTCCTGCTTGATAGTTATGTCCCTTGCAGCTTCATCTCCCTAGCAACCACAAGGTTCAGCTTGACAGTTACAGATAGACTTATAGACTTAAAGCACGATTGAGTGAGACAGGATCATAGCCTGTGACCTGCTTTCCTGGGGTAAGCTTCATTTTCATTCCATCCCATAAGAATGGGCCATTCACTGTAGAAGGAGGCGTCCTTCATAAAGGACCTCAAACAAAGTCTCAGAGAGAGAGGAATTAGGGTTAAGAAAAAAGATCTTATAAGTTTCTTTGTGTTTATTGATGAACAGTGTCCTTGGTTCATGATTGATGGTCCTATCATACACCCTAAGAAGTGGCAAAAGTTGGGTCATGAACTAAATAAAAATTAAATGTGAAGGTGACGGAGAAGTTAATCCAACAATTTTCTCATTTTGGGGTATTATTAGGGACATTATTGAGGATACTGACAGAAACTCAGGTAAACACCAGCTCTTGTCGGTTGCAGAATACTGCTTATCACAATCGCGTCCTGGCTCCGCCGGTTTCTCCTCCCAGACATCTCAGGCTTCTGTTCCTTTTACATTTATTTATATGCCTCATGAGTCTCAGCTTCCCTCCTCGTCTGATTCTTCTCATATTTATCCTGATTTGTCAGCTTTGGATTCCACAACTCTGGCCTCGTCTGTGCGCCATTGTCATAGTTCTGTTTCCACTGCTCCTTTGCCCACACAGTATGTGCCTTTAGCCACTGGCATCCCTTACATCTCTCATTCTCAAATTTCCTACTGTAATCCTGTTCTTCGAAAGCCCCCGCCTCTATGCTCGCCTTCCCCAGCCTCTTGGAGTTCCGCCACTCCCACCTCCATCTCCCGCCACTGCCGTAGCTAATACACAGCACTTGCCCCCTTCCCGCCAGAATTGCTTTGTCTCTGCCCTCACCCCTCCAGCCGCAGCCTCAGCGCGCCCTGGCCCTGCCCTTCCAGCCTCAGCAGGGGCTTCTGAACCAGAGCCTTTGGATTATGGCACTACAGCTGTTCCCACGCTAACGCCAGTTCCCTCAGTCTCATCATCACTTCCTACATCTGCGGTTTTGACTTTCCCTGCTACCCTGCCTGTTTCTCTCTCTGACATGAAGACCTGCCTTTCTTCTCAGGTCCATGAATTGGCAGACATCCTCCACCTTCAGGAGCAAATTTCATGGCTCTCAGCCCTTTGTTCCTCCTCCCCTGCGCAGAACTCTCAATGTTTGGTTTTCCCTGTCACTCGCTCTCAGGGTATCCCTCCTCAGACAGCTGCTGCTCCTGATTCTAGCTCCTCACAAACCCCGCCACTCCCTCCCTTTTCCTGGTCTAGTGCTCAGAGTTCACACAGCCACATGCCTGCCGCTCCTTCTTCCTCCTCATGCCCCATGACCCCTTCCTCTTCATGTTCCTCTCATAAACCTTCCCAGCCTTCTTGTCTCCAATTGGGGACAGAGGCCTTCTTCTGGAGATGAGGATGAAACAGAGCCAGAAGGTGGAAGCAGAGATGAGGGCAGAGCCGTGACAGAAAATGAAAACTTGTGCCCTATGGAGAATCCTATAATCTTTAAAAAACTCTGGTTTAAACAGTTAGAAAAATTAAATTCGGCTGTTAGGAATTATGGGCCCAATGCTCCCTTCACTCTTTCCCTTCTTGACAGCCTTGGGGCAGGTGGATATTTAACACCCAATGAGTGGTTGACCGGCCATATTAACTCGGGGACAATTTCTCTCCTGGCACGATGATTGGGCAGATCATTGCAGGTCTCAGGCACAAGTCAATCTCTCAAGCTCATGCTCACCCTCCAATAAATGGACACTTGATAAACTCCTAGGTTGAGGGAAATATGCCTCTAACCAAATACAGCAAAAATTTTCTCTGGGTCTCTTGGCTCAGTCTTTCTCAGCAGCTATGAGTGCCTGGAGAGCCATTCCCATGAAAGGCTCTGTCCTTTCCCCGTTGACCAAGATCATTCAGAGCAATCAAGAAGAATTTTCAGAATTTGTTGCCCACCTCCTGGAGGCATCTAAGAGATCCTTGGGACCTGGACAGGGAGACAACAAACTTCTTCAGCAGCTTGCTTATGAAAATGCTAACTCTGCCTGTAGGGCTGCCCTTCGAGGGGAATATAAAAATAGGGATTTGGATGAGATGATTCATATCTGCAAGGATGTAGACCCTTTGCCCAGAAGGTCTCACAAGCCATCAATCTGGCTGTGGGAGCAGCCACTACAGCTACTAGTGGTGGGGCAAACGTATCCACCTGTTTTAGATGTGGTCACCTGGGCCATTTTGCTAAACAGTGCCCTCAGGGTAAACCCATGGTTCAGCCCCCACCTCAATGGAAGGGAGAGCGTTCACTTCCAATGAACCCTTGCCGTCACTGCAGGCTAGGCAAATATTGGGCTACTGCCTGCTGTTCCAAAACTGATATTTTGGCCAACCCCTCCCTCCGCTTCAGGGAAACAGGATGCAGATCCAGACCCAGACCCCTTAGCCAGTCTCCTTCCTGCCAGCCTCGGAAAACAGCCAGGCAGGGCCACATCAAACCTTCCATCAACAGCTCCCAAACCAGCCACAGCCCTCTTTAGGGCTACCCCAGGGAGTGCAGGATTGGACCTCTGTGCCCCCTCCAATACAATATTAGAAGCTGGAGGAGGAGTTCAGATGATCCCTAATGGTGTCTTTGGGCCTTCCCCACCCCAGACTTATTATCTTATCTTGGGCAGAGCATCTGCCACACTCCAAGGCATTACCATTTTCCCTTCAATTGTTGATAACGATTACTCTGGAGAAATTAAAGTATTGGCCACTAGTTCTAGAGGGCCCCTTCACATTTGCCAGGGACAGTGCCTTGCACAGGCCTTTCCCCTTCCAGTAGACACCTCCACACCTTCCTTGGGCCCATCCTGGGGTGCTTCCACCCCTGAGTTTTCTGATGTCTATTGGGTCTAAAGCCTCTCACAAGAGTGCCCACAATTAAAACTAAAACTTAATGGCAAAAACTTTGAGGGCATACTTGACTCAGGAGCTGACTCCAGAGTTATTTCACAGGCTTCTTGTCCCTCCTCTTCTCCCTGTCAGCCTTCTTTAACTCACCTTCAAGGCATTGGACAGTCCACCAACACCCTTCAAAGCTCCCAGTTGCTCACTTGGGAGGATCCTGAGGGTAATACTGGACATGTTTGACCATTCATTGTACCTGGCCTCCCTATAAACTTATAGGGTCGAGATATATTGAGTCAAATGGGAGTTCTTATGTTTAGCCCCTCTGCAGTTGTTACCCACCAGATGCTGGACCAGGGGTTCATCCCTGGACAAGGCTTGGGCAGATGTAACCAAGGGATCCCCACCCCAATTGCTGTTACACCAAAGACCTCACGCTAAGGACTAGATTATGATTCAAATTTTTCTTAAGGACCATTGCTCCCCCTGCACGCAAGACAGATAAGATCACCTGGAAGTCAGATTCCCCTGTCTGGGTCGACCAATGGTCCCTCCCTCAACATAAACTTTTAGCTGTCATGCAGTTGGTGCAGGAACAATTAGATGCTGGCCACATTGAACCCTCCATCTCCCCTTGGAACACACCTATTTTGTGATACAAAAGAAAGGGGGCAAATGGAGACTGCTCCAGGACCTCAGAGAAATTAATAAGACTATGGTCCCAATGGGAGCCCTCCAGCCTGGCCTCCCCTCCCCCGTGGCAATACCTAAGAGTTACAATAAGATGGTCATTGATTTGAAAGATTGTTTTTTCTGCATCCCTTTACACCCAGAGGATTGTAAATGTTTTGCCTGTAGCCTTCCTGTTGTTAATTGCATTGGGCCATCTCCATGAATTCAGTGGAGGGTCCTACCTCAAGGAAGGACCAATAGTCCCCCAAAAAAGTTTGTGGACCAGGCCATTGACCCTTTTCGCCTTAAATACCCTGAGTTATATATTGTCCATTATATGGATGACATTCTTCTGGCTAGCCCTGACAAGACCACCTTGCCCAGGGTGGGCCAGGAGTTGGTAACTGCCATCCAAGGCCTTGGGCTGCAGATTGCCCCTGAGAAGGTCCAGCTACAGCCCCCACATTTATTCTTGGGTTTTGAGCTTCACCCCTGTAAGGTTCTCTCTCAAAAAATTGAACTTAGAAAAGATTCCTTACAAACACTTAATGACTTTCAATGTCTCTTGGGAGACATAAATTAGTTGCACCCCTATCTAAAATTAACAACTGGAGAACTTAAGCCTCTATTTGATATTGTTCAAGGAGATTCTGACCCCTCCTCCCCCCATGCCTTAACCCCTGAGGCCACCTCTGCCCTTAGCTCCTGGAGAAAGCCATTCAACAACAGACTGTTCCCTATTATTCTCCAACCTCCCCCTTATGGCTATTGGTTCTTCCCACCATGTTTGCCCCCATGAGATTGTTGTAACAGACTAAACCTTTGTATTCGCTTCATTTGCCCACCACCCCTCCTAAAGTGCTAATTGTTTATCCTGCCTTGGTGGCACAGATCATAAGGATGGGAAGAGAGACCTCCCTGAAGCTCTTTGGTAGAGACCCTGACCTTGTCAGCATTTTCTATGATGCCGCTCAAGTTAGGTGGCTACTTCAGACCTCAGATGAATGGGCTATTAACTGTATTTCATTTCAGGGAAAGATAGATAACCACTCTCCCTCTGACACACTTATCCAGTTCCTTGAACACCAAACGGTAGTCTTCCCTAAAGTGACTAAGAACATCCCCATTCCTCAAGCACCACTGATTTTTACAGATGGATCCTCCTCTGGGGTTGCAGCCTTTAATATAGGTGGACAGGTCTCTAAGTTTTAGACCAAATTTTCCTCAGCACAGTTGGTAGAATTGGTTGCTGTTATTCAAGTCTTTAATACTTTCCCAGATTGTGCCTTTAATCTTTTTACTGACAGTGCACATGTGGCTCAATCAGTGCCTCTGTTAGAGACCATTCACTTTACAAGGGCGTCTACCAATGCTTCCCTCCTCTTTTCTGAGCTTCAGGAGATAATTTTAGCTAGATCCCATCCATTCTTTGTGGGTCACATACGCGCCCACTCTGGTCTTCCTGGACCCTTAAATGAGGGAAATGACCTCGTTGATAGGGCCACCCGAGGGTCTCCATTTACCTTGGCGACCTTGGCCCTGCCTTCTGATCCTGTATAACAGGCACAAAAGGCCCACCAATTACATCATCTAAATGCCCAGCCCCTCCAACAGATGTTCTCTATTACCAGAGAACAGGCACACCAGATAGTGTGTCAGTGCCAGGGATGTCTCACCCTCCTAACTGAGTTACATTTGGGGGTGAACCCTCATCCCCTCACCCCAGGAGAGATATGGCAAATGGATGTTACTCATTTTGCCCCTTTTGGTAAGCTTAAATATATACATGTTTCTCTTGATACCTTCAGTGGTTTTCTTTGTGCCTCACTACAATCTGGTGAGGCTACCAAAAATGTTATTAGTCATGTGATTTTTTGCCTTGCCTTTATGCCCATACCTAAGATACTTAAGACTGATAATGGTCCTAGATGTAGCAGCACCTCCTTCAAACAGTTCTGTGCCCAGCTTAATATTAAACATGTTACTGGTATCCCATATAAATCCCAAGGACAGGGCATTGTAGAAAGGGCACATCAGACCTTAAAGAACATGCTCTTAAAATTACAACATTCAAGGGGCATTTCATATCCCCAAAAGAGGAATCATAAAATCTTGTTAAATCATGCACTATTCGTTCTCAATTTTTTGACCCTTGATGAAAAAGGAAAGTCTGCAGCAGACAGATTCTGGCACCCTACTACAGCAGACTCCTATGCCAAAGTCATGTGGAAAGATCCATTGACATATAAGTGGAATGGTCCTGATATAGTCCTTATCTGGGGAAAAGGACACATGTGTATATATTATTCCAAGGAACAAAACACCAGATTTCTATCAGAAAGACTGGTGAAGTTGGCTAACTCTACCCCAGGGATACCCCCTGAGAATGGTTTTTAACTGTGCTTCCTTTCAGAAAAATGCATCCAGTTGCCTTGCTCCTCCTGCTCCTCCTGCTCCTCCTGCTCACACTCCAGATTTATCCAAATGTGAGTATCAAACCCCAGCACTCCCCATACCAGATTTATAATTTTACTTGGGTCATAATAAACCAAGCAGGAGACATTGTTAATTCCAGCTCTTCACTTGGAACCCAGCCTTCATGGCCCTCTCTGGAGATGGATCTCTGTGCTCTTGCCCTGGGAGCCAGTGCAGACTGGGGAACCCACTCCCATTATTGGCCCCAAAGTAGGCTGGTTGATGCACCTAACCCCAATTATGATGGCCACCTTATAGGATGTAATTCCTATGATAGGATAGTCTCCTTGGCCAATGATCCATGTGGCCTCTATGTATGGACTGGGCCCACCCACCGTGGTCGCTCTCAAAATTATAAATGTGGCTATAGCTCTGATTATTATTGTGCATCTTGGGGCTGTGAAACCACAGGAGATGCATATTGGAGACCACGCTCCTCCTGGGATTATATCACCTTAAGGAGAAAGTTTCTACCTACATATTTATAGGATAAACTAGGAATTAAGACCGCCCAACCATTTAGATCCTGGTGTGAATTCAAATGGCGTGTCCCTCTTCTTATATCCTTTATGGATGTAGGGAGGAGTAAAGACTGGACAGGCCAAGGATATGAATGGGGCCTACGTCTAAAAGAGTGCTCGACCTTTACACTTACCTGCTCGGACCCGAGACTCATCTTTAGAATTAAGCTCCTTAAGAGTATTCCTAATAAAAATGTTGCTGCTGTGGGCCCTAATCCTGCCATACAGCACCCTCGACCACCAGCCAAGCCTGTCCCCAGGCCTGGAATTACTGCTCCAGCCAGTTTGCCTCTCCCCACCTCCCCCCAGGTTACTTCAGTTCCGCCCACTATACCTGCGGGCCCTCCTAGCTCAGCGGAACTTATTATTTCTCTGGCAAATGCCTCCCTTGAAGCTATTCATAATACCTGTGAATATCAATATCAAGAATATTGTATTTGTTTTTTGCCTACTCCCCCTTTTTATGAGGGAATAGCTGTTTTTTACCCCTCCCTCCTTTTCTGATAATAGCAATTTGTTATTATGGGCTACTTTACCTGAGGGAGGTCTTACTATTAGTTCCATCTTGGGCATAGGCCTCTGCCTTTTGGGGCCCTCTATGCTTCCCTCCCCAAGATTTGGTCCCTATTTGTAATCAGACATTGATTTTAAATAATACCTTTTTATATATCATAGCATCCAATGGTACCTATTTTGCCTGTGCCACTGGATTGACATTATATATTTCCAATTTTGATTTTTTAAAGACCAGAGATTATTGTGTAGTTGTTAACATTCTCCCTCATTTTTATTCAAAATTCAGCGTCTTTTCTTAATGTTCTGGATCAAGGTCTTTCCCTTAGGATCAAACGAGAGTCTCTGACAGCCCTTACGTTGTCTGTCATATTAGGAATCAGCGTTATTGGCGCAGGTATTGGCATTGCTTCTCTAGTCACCTCCAATAATCATTATGCCCATCTTCGGTCTCTTATTGATAAAGATTTAAATAATTTGAGAGAAGGAATACAAGACCTTAAGGACTCTGTGGCTTCTCTTTCTGAGGTGGTGTTACAGAATAGGAGAGGACTTGACCTTGTCTTCTTTAAGGAAGAAGGTCTCTGTGTAGCCCTCAGAGAAGAATGTTGCTTTTACTCTGATAAGACAGGCCTTGTCCAAAATAGCCTGGAAAAAGCAAAAATAGTTTAGAGCAAAGTAAAAGAGCCAGAGAACAAGAGTCATGGTATCAAAATTGGTTCTGTACTTCACCTTGGCTTACTAACCTATTGCCTAGTTTACTAGGACCCTTTGTTGGCAGTTTATTGCTTCTGTCTTTTGGCCCTTGGGCTCTTAACTGTCTCACAAGTTTTGTTAAGAACCAGATTGATGCTGCTATCAAGAAGCCAGTTGAAGTTCATTACCATCAACTGAAGACTGAAGGAAACACATAAGTGATTCGGCCAGAGACAGGCGCAGGTGCCAGCCACCCTGCATTCCCCTATGGCTGACCCCTAGATTTCCACACCATCAAGAAAGGTTCCTGGCATTCCTGGCTCTGCCCTCATTTCTCTTGCTAGGTAGACTGGCCCCTTGACACCCTGACAAAAATTGGCTTCTTCCTAAACTAAGGCCTGCCTTTGATGTGGCCCTCTAATATCCGGGAGTCTTCCATTATGACAATATTACACCCCAAATAACAAATGGCTGATAACCTAGGCATTCACACAGGGATGTGTGAGAGAAAAAAGAAGGGCATCTAGAGAGTAGATAAGACAGAAGGATATACAGAGTGAGGAGAAAATTGTCGGGCATCCAGAGAGGGAAGAAGACAGAAGCAAATATAGAGTGAGGAGATAATGGTAGGGCATCCAGAGAGAGAAGAGAGCTGAAGGGCATACAGAGAGAGGAGAAGAAAGAAGGGCATCTGGAGAGAAGAGAGAACAGAAGGGCATCCAGAAAGAGGAGAAAACAGAAGGGCATCCAAAGAGAGGAGAAGACAGAAGGGAAACCAGAGAGAGGAGAAGACCGAAGGACATCCGGAGAGAAGAGAGAACAGAAGGGCATCCAGAGAGAGGAAAGAGCAGAAGGGCATCCAGAGAGAGGAGAAGACAGATGGGCACCCAGAGAGAGGAGAGGACAGAAGGTCATCCGGAGAGAGGAGAGAACAGAAGGGCATCCAGAGAGAGAAGAGAGCAGAAGGGCATCTAGAGAGAGGAGAAGACAGATGGGCATCCTGAGAGAGGAGAGGACAGAAGGTCATCCAGAGAGAGGAGAGAACAGAAGGGCATTCACAAAGAGGAGAAAACAGAAGGGCAACCAGAGAGAGTAGAGAACAGTAGGTCATCCAGAGAGAGTAGAGAACAGAAGGGCATCCGGAAATGGGAGTAGAGAGATGGCATCCAGATGGAGAAGAGGACCGACGGGCATCCTGAAAGAGGAGAGAACAGAAGGGCATTCAGGGAGAGAAGAGAAAAGAAGGGCATTCAGAGAGAGGAGAGGACAGAAGGGCATGTAGGGAAAGCAGAGAACAGAAGGGCATCCAGGAAGGGGAGAAGACAGAGGGGCATCGGGAGATAGGAGAAGACAGATGGGCATCCAGAGAGCGGAGAGGGCAGACGGGAAACCAGAGGGGAGACAGAGCAGAAGGGCATCCAGCGAGAGGAGAAGAATGAAGGGCATCCACATAAAATAGTACAAAAGGCCATACAGAGAGAGGACAAGACAGAAGGGCATCTAGATGGAGGAGAGAACAGAAGGGCATCCAGATAGAGGAGAGAACAGAGGGCTTCCACAGAAGAAGAAGACAGAGAGAATCCCAAGAGAGGAGAGAACAGAAGAGCATTCGGAGAGAAGAGAGAACAGAGGGCATCGGGAGAGTGGAGAAGACAGAAGGTCTTCCAGAGAGAGGAGAGAACACATATGAATCCAGAAAGAGGAGAAGACAAAAGGGCATGCAGAGAGAGGAGAGGATATAATGGCATCCAGAGAGAGGAGAGAACAGAAGGGCATCCAGAGAAGGAGAAAACAGAAGAGTATCTGGAGAGAGGAGAGAACAGAAGGGCATCGAGAAAGAGGAGAGAACAGAAGGGCATCAAGAGAGAGGGGAACACAGAAGGGCATCCAGGGAGAGGAGAGCACAGAAAGGAATCAATAGAGAGGAGAGAACAGAAGGGCATCCAGAGAGAGGAGAAGACAGAAGGGCATCCATAGAGAGGAGAGGACAGAAGGGCATTCAGAGAGAAGAGAAGACAGAAGGGCATCCAGAGAGAGGAGAGGACAGAAGGGTATCAAGGTAGAGGAGAGCACAGAAGGGCATCCAGAGAGACGAGAGAACAGAGAGGAATCCAGAGAGATTAGAGGACAGAAGGGCATCTAGAGAGAGGACAGAAGAGAAGGGCATCCATCGAGAGGAGAAGAGAAAAAGGGAATGCAGAGAGAGGAGAGAACAGAAGGACATCCAGAGAGATGTGAGGAAAGAAGCATCCAGAGAGAGGGGACTGAAGAAAGGCATCAAAAGAGAGAGGAGAGGACAGAAGGGATCCAGAGAGAGGAAAGAAAAGAAAGCCATCCAGAGAGAGGAGAAGACAGAAGGGCATCCATGGAGAAGTGAGGTCAGAATGGCATCCAGAGAGAAAAGAGAAGAGAAGGGCATTGAGAGATGAGAAGACAGAAACACTTCCACATAGAGGGGAGAACAGAAGTGCATCCAGAGAGCAGAGAAGACAGAAGGGCATCCAGAGAGAGGAGAGAACAGAAAAGCATCCAGAGAGAGGAGAGTACAGAAGGGCATCCAGATAGATGAGAGAACAGAGAGGCATCCAGAGAGAATAGAGGACAGAAGGGCATCTAGAGAGAGGAGAGAAGAGAAGGGCATCCAGAGAGAGGATTGGACAGAAGGGCATCCAGAGAGAGAATTGAACAGAAGGGCATCCAGAGAGAGGAGTGTGAAGAAAAGCATTCAGAGAGAGGAGAGGACAGAAGGGATCCAGAGAGAGGAGAGAACAGAAAGCCATTCAGAGAGAGGAGAAGACAGAAGGGCATCCTTGGAGAGGAGAGGACAGAAGGGCATCCAAAAAGAGGAGAGAACAGAAGGGCATCCAGAGAGAGGAGAGAGCAGAAAAGCATCCAGAGAGAGGAGAAGACAGATGGGCATCCAGAGAGGAGAGGACAGAAGGGCATCCAGAGAGAGGAGAGAACAGAAGGGCATCCAGAAAGAGGAGAAATCAGAAGGGTGTCCAGAGAGAGGAGAGAACAGAAGGGCATCCGGAAATAGGAGAAGGCAGAGGCATCCAGATGGAGAAGAGGACCGGCGGGCATCCTGAGAGACAAGAGGACAGAAGGGCATTCAGTGTGAGAAGAGAACAGAAGGGCATCCAGAGAGAGGAGAAAACAGAAGGGAATCCATAGAGATGAGAGAACAGAAGGGCATCCAGAGAGAGGAGAAGACAGAAGGAAATCCAGAGAGAGGAGAGAACAGAACAGAATCCAGAAAGAGGAGAGAGCAGAAGGGCATCTAAAGAGAGGAGAAGACAGAAGGGCATCCGGAGTGAGGAGAGAACAGAAGGGCATCTAGAGAGAAGAGAAGACAGAAGGATATACAGAGTGAGGAGAAAATTGTCAGGCATCCAGAGATGGGAGAAGACAGAAGGGAATCTAGAGTGAGGAGATAATGGTAGGGAATCCAGAGAGAGGAGAGAGCAGAAGGGCATCCAGAAAGAGGAGAAGACAGAAGGGCATCTGGAGAGAGGAGAGAACAGAAGGGCATCCAGAAAGAGGAGAAAACAAAAGGACATCCAAAGAGAGGAGAAGACAGAAGGGAATTCAGAGAGAGGATAAGACATAAGGGCATACAGAGAGAGGATAGAACAGAAGGGCATCCAGAGAGAGGAGAAGACAGATGGGCATCCAGAGACAGGAAAGTACAGAAGGTCATCCAGCGAGAGGAGAGAACAGAAGGGAATCCACAAAATGGAGAAAACAGAAGGGCGTCCAGAGAGAGTAGAGAACAGAAGGGCATCTGGAAATAGGAGTAGAGAGAAGGCATCCAGATGGAAAAGAGGACCGACGGGCATCCTGAAAGAGGAGAGGACAGAAGGGCATTCAGGGAGAGAAGAGAACAGAAGGGAATCCAGAGAGAGGAGAGGACAGAAAGGCATCTAGGGAAAGCAGAGAACAGAAGGGCATCCAGGAAGGGGAGAAGACAGAGGGGCATCAGGAGATAGGAGAAGACAGATGGGCATCCAGAGAGTTGAGAGGACAGAAGGGAATCCAGAGAGGAGACAGAGCAGAAGGGCATCGAGCGAGAGGAGAGGAAAGAAGGGCATCCACATAAAATAATACAAAAGGCCATACAGAGAGAGGACAAGACAGAAGGGCATCTAGATAGAGGAGAGAACAAAATGGTATCCAAAAAAAGGAGAGAACAGAGGGCTTCCACAGAAGGAGAAGACAGAGCAAATCCAGAGAGAGGAGAGAACAGAGGGCATCAGGAGAGTGGAGAAGACAGAAGGTCTTCCAGAGAGAGGAGAGAACAGAAATGCATCCAGAAAGAGGAGATAACAGAAGGGCATGCAGAGAGAGGAGAGGATAAAACGGCATCCAGAGAGAGGAGAGAACAGAAGGGCATCCAGAGAAGGAGAAGACAGAAGGGTATCCAGAGAGAGGAGAGTACAGTAGGGCATCCAGAAAGAGGAGAGAACAGAAAGACATCAAGAGGGAGGGGAACACAGAAGGGCATGCAGAGAGAGGAGAGCACAGAAGGGAATCCATAGAGAGGAGAGAACAGAAGGGCATCCAGAGAGAGGACAAGACAGAAGGGCATCCAGAGAGAGGAGAGAAGAGAAGCACATCCAGAGAGAGGAGAAGAAAGAAGGGCATCCAGAGAGAGGAGAGGACAGAAGGGCATCCAGGTAGAGGAGAGCACAAAAGGGCATCCAGAGAGATGAGAGAACAGAAGGGCATCTAAAGAGAGGACAGAAGAGAAGGGCATCCAGCGATAGGAGAAGACAAAAAGGGAATGCAGAAAGAGGAGAGAACAGAAAGGCATCCAGAGAGAGGAGAGGACAGAAGGACATCCAGAGAGATGTGAGGAAAGAAGGGCATCCAAAGATAGAAGACTGAACAAGGGCATCCAGAGAGAGGAGAGGACAGAAGGGATCCAGAGAGAGAAAAGAAAAGAAAGCCATCCAGAGAGAGGAGAAGACAGAAGAGCATCCATGGAGAGGTGAAGTCAGAATGGCATCCAGAGAGTAAAGAGAAGAGAAGGGCATTGAGAGATGAGAAGACAGAAACACTTCCACATAGAGGAGAGAACAGAAGGGCATCCAGAGAGCAGAGAAGACCGAAGGGCATCCAGAGAGAGGAGAGAACAGAAAAGCATCCAGAGAGAGGAGAGCACAGAAGGGCATCCAGAGAGATGAGAGACCAGAGAGGCATCCAGAGAGAATAGAGGACAGAAGGGCATCTAGAGAGAGGAGAGAAGAGAAGGGCATCCAGAGAGAGGATTGGACAGAAGGGCATCCAGAGAGAGAATTGAACAGAAGGGCATCCAGAGAGAGGAGTGTGAAGAAGGGCATCCAGAGAGAGGAGAGGACAAAAGGGATCCAGAGAGAGGAGAGAACAGAAAGCCATCAGAGAGAGGAGAAGACAGGAGGGCATCCATGGAGAGGAGAGGACAGAAGAGCATCCAGAGAGAGGAGAGAACAGAAGGGCATCCAGAGAGAGGAGAAGACAGAAACACATCCACAGGGAGGGGAGAAGAGAAGGGCATCCAGAGCACAGAGAAGACAGAAGTGCATCCAGGAAGAGTAGAAAATAAAACAGTATCCAGAGAGCGGAGAAGACAGAAGAACATCCAGAGATAGGAGAGAACATAAGGGGATCCAGAGAGAATAGAGGACAGAAGGGCAAGTAGGGAATAGAGAACAGAAAGGTATCCAGAAAGAGGAGAAGATAGAAGGGCATCGGGAGATAGGAGAAGACATAAGGGCTTCCAGAGAGAGGAGTTGACAGAATGGCCTCCAGAGAAAAGAGAGAAAAGAAGAGCATCCAGAGAGATGAGAGGTCAGAAGGGCATCCACAGAAAAGAGTAAAGAAGGCCATACATAGAGAGGAGAAAACAGAAGGGCATCTAGATCAAGGAGAGAACAGAAGGGCATCTAGAGAAGGTGAAGACAGAGCAAAACCAGAGAGAGAAGAGAATAGAAGTGCTTTTGGAGAGAGGAGAAGACAGAATGGCCTCCAGAGAGAGGAGATGATAGAACAGCATCCAGAGTGAGAAGAAGACAGAAGGGAATCCAGAGAGAGGAGATAACAGAAGGGCATACAGAGAGAGGAGAGTGCAGAAGGGCATCCAGAAAGAGGAGAAGAAAGAAGGGCATCCAGAGAGAGGAGAGAACAGAAGGGCATCCAGAAAGAGGAGAGAACAGAAGGGAATTAAGAGAGAGGAGAAGACAGGAGGAAATCGAGATAGAGGAGAGAACAGAAGGGCATCAAGAGAGAGGAGAGTGCAGAAGGGCATCCTGAGAGAGGAGAAGACAGTAGGGCATCCGGAGAGAGGAGAAAACAGAGTGGCATCCAGAGAGAAGAAAGAGCAGAAGGGCATCCAGAAAGAGAAGACAGAAGGGCATCCAGAGACAGGAGAGGACAGAAGGGCATCCAGAGAGAGGAGAGTACAGAAGGGATCCAGAGAGAGGAGAGAACAGAAAGCCATCCAGAGAGAGGAGAGGACAGAAGGTCATCCAGAGAGATGAGACGACAGAAAGGCATCCAAAGAAAGGAGAGAACAGAAGTGAATCCAGAGAGAAGAGAAGACAGAAAAGCACTCAGAGAGAGGAGAGAGCTTTAGGGCATCCAGAGAGAGGACTAGACAGAAGGGAATCCAAAGAGAGGAGAGAATAGAATGGCATTCACAAAGAGGAGAGAACATAAGGACCTCCATAGAGATGAGAGAACAGAAGATAATCTAGAGAGAAAAGAGAGCAGAAGGGCAACCAGAGATATGAGAGGACAGAAAAAAATCCAAAGAGAGGAGAAGAGAGAAGGGCATCCAGAGCGTGGAGATTACAGAAGGGCATTCAGAGAGAGAGGTGATGACAGAAGGGCATCCAGAGAGAGGAGAGGACTGAAGGGCATCCAGAGAAAGAAGACTACAGAAGGACATCCAGAGAGCTGAGATGACAGAAAGGCATCCAGAGAGAGGAGAGACCAGAAGGGCATCCACAGAGAGGAGGGAATATAAGAGCATCAGATGAGAGGAGAAAACAGAAGGGCATCAAATCAGAGGAGATGACAGAAGGGAATCCATAAAGAAGAGAAGAGAGAAGGGCATCCAGAGAGAGGAGAGGACACAAGGGCATCCAGAGAAAGGAGACAAAAGAAGGATATCCAGAGAGAGGAGAAGACAGAAGGGCATCCAGATAGAGGAGAGACCAGAAGGGCATCCAGAGGGATGAGAATACAGAAGACCATCCAGAGAGAGGATAGGACAGAAACGCATCCGGAGAGGAAAACAAAAGGGCATCCTGAGAGAGGAGAAGACAGAAGGGCATCAAGAGAGTAGAGTATAGAAAAGCATACAGAGAGAGAAGAAATAAGAAGGGCATCCAAAAGAGGAGAGAACAGAAGAGCATCCAGAGAGAGGAGAGGACAGAAGGGCATCCACAGAGAAGGCAGAACAGAAGGGCATCAGAGAGAGGAGAGAACAGAAGGTCATCCAGAGAGAAGAGAGAACAGAAAGGCATGCAGAGAGAGGTGAGGACAGAAGGGCATCCAGAGAGAGGAGAGAACAGAAGTTAATCCAGAGAGAGGAGAAGACACAAGGGCATTCAGAGAGAAGAGAGAGCATTAGGGCATCCAGAGAGAGGAAAAGACAGAAGGGAATCCAAAGAGAGGAGAGAACCGAAAGGCATTCAAAGAAAGGAGAAGACAGAAGGGCATCCAGAGAGAAGAGAGGACAGAATGATATCCCAAAAGAAGAGAGAACAGAAGGGCATCCAGAGTGATGAGAGTACAGGAGAGAATCCAGAAAGAGGAGAGAACAGAAGCCCATCCAGAAAGAGCAGAAGACTGAAAAACCTCCAGAGAGAGAAGAGGACCGAAGGGCATCTGGAGAGAGGAGAAGACAGAAGGGCATCCAGAGAGAGGAGAGGACAGAAAGGCATCCAGTGAGAGGAGAGAACAGAAGGGCATCTAGAGAGAGGAGAAGGCAGACGGATATCCAGAGTGAGGAGAAAATTTTCGGGCATCCAGAGAGAGAAGACTGAAGAACATTGAGAGAATCGAGAGAATAGAAGGGCATAGGGAAGGAGGAGAAGACAGAAGGGCATCCCGAGAGAGGATATGACAGAAGGGCATCCAGAGAGAGGAGAGCACAAAAGGGAATCCAGAGAGACGAGAGAACAGAAGGATATCCAGAGAGAATAGAGGACACAAGCACATCTTGAAAGAGGAGAGATGAGAAGCGCATCCAGAGAGAGAAGACAAAAAGGGAATCCAGAGAGAGGAGAGAACAGTAGGGCATCCAGAGTGAGGAGAGGACAGAAGGGCATCCAGAGAGAGGAGAGGACAGAAGGGCATCCAGAGAGAGGAGAGGACAGAAGGGCATTCAGAGTGAGGAGAGTACAGAAGGGATCCAGTGAGAGGAGAGAACAGAAAGCCATCCAGAGAGAGGAGAGGACTGAAGGACATCCAGAGAGAGGAGAGGACAGAAGGGCATCCAGAGAGAGGAGACAACTGAAGGGCATCCATGGAGAGGAGAGGTCAGAAGGGCATCCAGAGAAAGGAGAGACCAGAAGGGCATCCACAGAGAGGAGAATACAGAAGGGCATCCACAGAGAAGAGAAAATAGAAGAGCATCAGATGAGAGGAGAAAACAGAAGGGCATCAAAGGAGAGGAGAGGAAAGAAGGGCATCCATAGAGAACAGAGACAGAAGGGCATCCAGAGAGAGGAGAGGACACAATGGCATCCAGAGAAAGGAGAGAACAGAAGGGCATTAAGAGAGTAGAGTATAGAAAAGCATACAGAGAGAGGAGAAATAAGAAGGGCATCCAGAAAGAGGAGAGAACAGAAGAGCATCCAGAGAGAACAGAAGTTTGAAGGGAATCCAAAGACAGGAGAGAACAGAAGGGCATCAAAAGAAAGGAGAAGACAGAAGGGCATCCAGAGAGAGGAGAGGACAGAAGGACATTCCAAAAGAAGAGTGAACAGAAGGACATCCAGAGAGATGAGTGTACAGGAGAGAATCCAGAAAGAGGAGAGAACAGAAGCCCATCCAGAGAAAGCAGAAGACTGAAAAACCTCCAGAGAGAGAAGAAGACTGAAGGGCATCCGGAAAGAGGAGAAGACAGAAAAGGGCATCCAGAGAGAGGAGAGGACAGAATTGTATCCAGTGAGAGGAAAGAACAGAAGGGCATCTAGAAAGAGTAGAATACAGAAGGATGTCCAGAGTGAGGAGAAAATTGTCAGGCATAGAGAGGAGAAGACTGAATGGCATCTAGAGAATCAAGAGAAGAGAAGGGCATAGCGAAAGAGGAGAAGAAAGAACGGATTCCAGAGAGAAGAGAGGAAAGAAGGGCATCCAGAGAGAGGAGAGAACATAAGGGCATCCAGAGAGAGGGAAGTTCAGAAGGGCATCTGAAGAGAGGAGAGAACAGAAGGCCATCCAGAGAGCAGAGAAGACAGAAGGGCATCCGGAGAGAGTAGAGAATAGAAAGGTATCCAGAGAGCCGAGAAGATAGAATGGCATCTAGAGAAAGGAGAAACAGAAGGGCATCCAGTGAGAGGAGAGAACAGAAAGGTATCAAGAGAGAGGAGAGGACAGAAGTGCATTCAGAGAGAGGAGAGGACAGAAAAGCATCCAGAGAGAGGAGAGAACAGAAGTGAATCCAGAGAGAGGAGAAGACAGAAGGGAATCCAAAGAGAGGAGTGAATAGAAGGGCATCCATAAAGAGGAGAGAACAGAAGGGCATCAATAGAGATGAGAGTACAGAAGATAATCTAGAGAGAAAAGAGAACAGAAGGGCAACCAGAGATATGAGAGGAAAGAAAAAAATTCAGAGAGAGGAGAGGAGAGAATTGCATCCAGAGCGTGGAGAATACAGAAGGGCATCCAGAGAGAGGTGAGGACAGAATGGCATCCAGAGAAAGGAGAAGATAGAAGAGCATCCAGTGAGAGGAGAAGACAAAAGGGCATCCAGAGAGATAAGAGAACAGAGAAGCATCCATAAAGAGAATATAAGAGAGAAAGGCAACCAGAGAGATGAGAGGCCAGAAAGGAATATGGAGAGAGGAGAAAAAGAAGGGCATATAGAGAAAGGAGAAGACAGAAGGTCATCCAGAGATGTGAGCACAGAAGGGCATCCAGAGAGAAGAGAACAGACGGGCATCTAGAGAAAGGATAGTAAAGAATCGCATACAGAGAGAGGAGAGAACAGAAGGGCATCCAGAAAGATGAGAGAACAAAAGGGCATCCAGAGAGAGGAGAGGACAGAAGGGCATCCACATACTGGGAAGAACAGAACAGCAGAGAGAGAGAGAGAGAGAGAGAGAGAGAGAGAGAGAGAGAGAGAGAGAGAGAGAGAGAGAAGACAACAGAAGGGCATCCAAAGAGAGGAGAGGACAGAAGGGCATCCGGAGAGATTAGAGGATAAAAGAGAATCTAGAGAGAGAAGAGAACAGAAGGGAAATTAGAGATATGAGAGGACAGAAGGAAATCCAGAGAGAGGAGAGGACAGTAGGGCATCCAGAGAGAGGAGAGGACACAAGGGCATCCGGAGTGAGGAGAGGACACAAGGGCATTCAGAGAGAGAATACAGAAGGGCATCCAGAGAGAAGAGAGAATAGAAAATCATTGGATGAAAGGAGAAAACAGAAGGGCATCAAAAGAGAAGAGAGGACAGAAGGGCATCCAGAGAAAGGAGAAGACAAAATGGCATCCAGAGAAAGGAGAGGACACAAGGGCATCAAGTGAGATGAGAGAACAGAAGATCATCCAGAGAGAGAATAGAACAGAAAAGCATCCAAAGAGAGTAGAAGCAGAAGTGCATCCAGAGAGAAAAGAGAACAGAAATGGCATCAATAGAGAGAAGAGGACACAAAGGCATCCAGATAGAGGAGAGAACAGAAGGGCATACAGAGAGAGGAGAGAACAGAAGGGTATCCAGTGAGAGGATAGGAAAAAAAGGGCATCCAGAGAAAGGAGAAAACAGAAGGGCATCTAAAGAAAGGAGAGGACAGAAGGACATCCCAAAATAAGAGAAAACAGAAGGGCATCCAGAGAGATGAGAGTACAGGAGAGAATCCAGATAGAGGAGAGAACAGAAGCCCATCCAGAGAGAGCAGAAGACTGAAAGACAACCAGAGAGAGAAGAGGACCAAAGGGCATCCGGAAAGAGGAGAAGACAGAAGGGCATCCAGAGAGAGAAGAGGACCAAAGGGCATCCAGAAAGAGGAGAAGAGAGAAGGGCATCCAGAGAGAGAAGAGGACAGAGTGGCATCCAGTGAGAGGAGATAACAGAAGGGCTTCTAGAGAGAGGAGAAGACAGAAGGATATCCAGAGTAAGGAGAAAATTGTCGGGCATCCAGAGAGAGTAGAAGACTGAAGGGCATAGAGAGAATCGAGAGAACAGAAGGGCATAGGGAGAGAGGAAAAGACAGAAGGGCATCCAGAGAGTGGAGAGGACAGAGAGCATCCATAGAGACGAGAGCACAAAAGGGAATCCAGAGAGACGAGAGAACAGAAGGATATCCAGAGAGAATAGAGGACACAAGGGCATCTTAAGAGAGGATAGAAGAGCAGTGCATCCAGAGAGAGGAGAAGACAAAAAGAGAATTCAAAGAGAGGAGAGAAAAGTACGGCTTCCAGAGAGAGGTGAGGACAGAAGGGCATCCAGAGAGAAGAGAGGACAGAAGAGCATCCAGAGAGAGGAGAGAACAGAAGGGCATCCAAGGAGAGGAGAGGTCAGAAGGGCATGCACAGAGATGCGAGAACAGATGGGCATACAGAGAGCAGAAAAGACAGAATGGCATCCAGAGAAAGTAGAGAATAGAATGGTATCCAGAGAGCAGAGTACACAGAAGGACATCCAGAGAAAGAAGACAGAAGGACATCCAATGAGAGGAGAGAACAGAAGGGCATCCAGAGAGAGAAGACAGATGGGCATCCATAGAGAGGTGAATACAGAAGTGCATCCAGAGAGAGAAAAGAGAAGGGCATCCAGAGTGAAGAGAAGACAGAAGAGCATCCGGAGAGAGGAGAGATCAGAAGGTCATCCAGAGAGAGGAGAAGACAAAAGGACATCCAGAGAGATGAGAGGACAGAAGGGAATCTGTCGGAGGAGAGAACAGAAGGGCATAAAAAGAGAGGAGAGGACACAAGTGCATCCAGAGAGAGGAGAGAACAGAAAGGCATGTAGAGAGAGGAGAGGACAGAAGAGCATCCACAGATTGGGAGGAACAGAAGAGCATTTAGAGAGAGGAGACAACATAAGGGGATTCAAAGAGAGGAGAGGACAGAAGGGCATCCAGAGAGAGGAGAGAACAGAA